>NC_091247.1:10062500-10207500 GCF_042477335.2 Ovis canadensis | reverse complement strand
ATGGGCATGGGGCTGTGGGCTGTGATAGACAACTAGATCATCTGACACTTCCTCATAATGTCTTAAAAATTAGTTGTCTTTATAGTTGCATCTATTGATATCTACAAAATATTATGATTCTTCTCTTTCATTACAGGTTTCAACTTTAGACCTAAGAAGGAGAGTGTGAAATTCAGGTGCAAATGTTATTCCAGACCTTTCTTTAGGAGATGCTGATACAGTTCCATAGGCTTTTTTGTTGTCGTCGTTAATGTTGATGTCTCTTAGCTAGTCAGACCTCATACAAGGGTCTGCCTTCCCTGGACTTGGGCTTGGCTATTACTTAGCCCTATCTCTAGTCCACCTGCTTTTTGTCTGAGAGCTCTGACCTTCCTCCTCACCCCCATACTGCACCTAGTTTAGATAATGGAGCCTTGAGGGATTGTTTTTCAGTATCTTTCTTTACTTTGTTTCCAAATTATATTTCAGTTTTCACAACCAAAAAGTAATTGTTTCAAATGAGATTTTATAACTTCAGGGCTTGTGACCTTCATTTCATTTCCAGATCTTCTGTTTCATACTTAAAACTGCTTCTTACTTAAGGATTTCAGGTGGAAAATTATTTTACCTTTTTATGTTCGGGAAGAAAAGTGGCAATACGTCTATATTAATTTCTCTTCTTTATCTGCAATTAGGTTATGTTTCTCACACTGTGGCTAACTTGATTCTAAAATGAAGAAAGCATTTTAAACAGAAACGGAAAATAAAGTTGGTATTTTCTTTAATCATCTTTGTAACTTCAGACCACAGTCCTGCTTCTTTCTTTTAAACTGTCATTGGTTTCAAAGCAGTCAAGAACTCAGGGCCTGCTAAAAATATCTAATCTGGCTTTGTTTTACACAGTACTCTTGCTAAAACATTTTCCTCTGAGCTAAGACTGTGGCGTGGTAGTTGAATGAATCAAGAACAAGTCCATCTGAGGACAAAATTACACAGATTTCATGGGCCTAAGCTTATGAATAATTTGGGATCTACTTTTACAATATGCTTATTGGGGGAGGGGTGGTTATAATCAAACAACTTAAGTTTCCATAATAGATTGTTGTTTCTCAGCAAGTCTGAAAATATACTCTTCACAAAATAAAAATGATCTGATAATTTTATCATTACTATGGATAGTGTATGTCTTCTTTGTGGAAATATTGTCAAGTTAGATCTTAGTTATGCTTAATTCACGTGCATGTGTAGAACACATTTGAAGTGGCCGTGGTCTGAAGCTATTCTCAGTCCTGGGTGAACGGAGGTTAGTTATGGTCTAGCAGGCTTGGTCCCTGAAGTGATGGAGCCTCAGAGCTTAGTTGGTGCCCTGTGTTCTTACCTCATCCTTTTAGGTCAAGCCTTCATTGTGTTACAGTGTTGTTCTGTTAGAGAGGCTACTACTGTGCAATCCAGCCACCACTGATTTCTAATCTGCTTATTTATAATTCAAAAGCTCGCCTATATATTAATGAACCCTTAATGAGCTGTTGAAAATGCCTGAATTACAGTCAGATTATTAAACTCAAACAGCCCCGTAATCATACCATTTGAGTGGGCTTTAGGTACTTCTCACATCTGCAGCTTAGTATTGTGAAGGGTATGCGTTTATTCGGAGAAAGCTTTGTAATAATTTTGACCCGTAATTTATTTATTGCCCTCCGAATGCAGTCGTCTATGCAGATGCTCTCTCCCATTATCTGTGGGGCAGGTGCACAGCATGTTGAAAGACAGCTAATTAGGATTTGCTGAAAGATATGCAAAAACCATGGGCTTATAACAAAGCCAAGTTCATTGTTAAACAATGTTTTACTTTGTTTGTATGATTTGTCTAAATCTTAGAAATACTGAAATGAATATTATGGTTCTAAGTAGATTCCAAATGGGGTTGTTGTTTTAACTTTATAATGCTATGATAACCAAGGAGTCCAGATGTAAAAGTTTTATAAACCTCTGAAAACCACTGTCCCTGTGTATGTTTTGGATTAAAGACAACACGGATCAATTTTTAAATTATTGTTTTCCCAAGTTTCACTGTGAAGATATCAAGATCTTTTGATCATCACAGTGTTTGATTCATCGGCTCTTGCAAATTTAGATTTTTTATGATGTTTATAGGTGTGTCGGGGAATGGGTGTTATGATTGGAAGCCATCATATCAGAAGGTGTGACTTTGGCAGGTTGGTAAGCTAAGTAACAGTGAGGGAGGTAGGATGAGAAATAAAATAGTAATTTGAACATAAAGTAAGAAAATGAATAGAAATATTCAAATTAAAAATAATTTTGGAAACTGTATTATTGCTATTTAAAAATTTGTAATCATGACTTTGATTAATAGAGAAAAAATCCATTCACTTTTCCAACTGTAGTTACAAAAATGATTTCAGTGTTGATAAATAGCCTCAATATTGCCATACTGTGAAGTGCTCTAGTACTTTTGATCCAAAGGAGTATGAACTTTGTGTTGATTTACTTATGATTTTAGAAGAGTTATTATTCATTGCAAGGGGAGAATGTTATGATAGCTGAAAGTACATACTTATTTTTATATGTGTCTACTGTTACTGAGTGTAAGGGTTGCTTCCTATTGGTATGGTGGTTTTATATATATATTAGGTATGTATATATAAGTGCCATACATAGGTGATTACTTTCTGTCCTTTGCATTTCTTCCTGACACATTTCCTTCTTCTATCTCCCATATAGTCTATTTCCTTGTGTATTAGTCATTGAGCATCTTCTCTTGTTTGCTATACTGTTCAGGGGAGTGTAATAGCTTGAGTCTGTATGTTGATTTACTATTAAAGAGCCTCACCAATATCCATGGTGTATAACTACAGGGGGAAAACTAGAAACCTGGAAGAACCTTAAAGGTAGATTAAAATCCACATTTCCAGGAGAAACATCAGTAGCTATAAATATAAAAAGGAAATATATGAGCAAAATTTAATTTAAAAAGAAGAAACTTAAGGAACTCCCAAACAAATGGTATAAAAATGAAACAGAGCCCAAAATAAGAGGTTACTCAGTGAGTCCTTACTTCATGCCAAATGCACAAAACACTTGGCATGTGAAACTATAAGAATTCTAGGCCATGAAATTTTAACATATAACAAAGTGAAGGGAAGAAAATCAAAGATGCTAAATTAGAAATATTAATGTAGCCAATATTTAGCAGTTTCTCTTAGATCTAAAAGAAATAGCAAATACCTGTTAGTCTATCCTTAATTATCAGCAATGTGTCGATACTGATTTTTATCTTATTTAAGAGAATTATCTAACTTTTTGGTTTCCTAAATGAATTTATAGTCTTAGTACATTGTAGTTTTCAACCCTTATTTATTTACCTCAGAACAGGCAACAGATATAATTTTAAATTATTGTCAGTTAGTTTTATTACCCAGTTGAAATTATTCTGAAGTATATTTTTAAATGAAAGTGACAGCTTTAAAGTGTTTTGAGGGAGGAAATTAAAGTTGTGCATTTGAGTTAAGACAACCAAGGGCTCAGTCATGCTGTGGGTATAATTCAGGGCATCTAGGAATGAAATCTGTTCTTAAAGAGAATTGATGGTGGTTTTAGGTTAGCATATAAAATCGCAGAGCTGGTGCTCAGTTGAGTACTTGGCAGCTTATAGATGTTACTGTCATGTAAGTTACACTAGACACAGAGTGTGCACCACTGTGGATAAACAACAACAGGCACAGACGCAAAAGACAGAATCCAAATGCAGACATGCAAGATGCCAACTTCCATTCCCTCCTTCCCCAAGATGCTTTGTAACTAGTGTGGGCATCCTGCTTTTAAACAGATTTACAGAGGTTAATTGGGCTGGGATATTTTAGATTATGTTACACATTAATGAAAATGCTGATTTTGAGCTGTCATGACTCCAGTGCTTTTTATACTGTGATAATTATTTTAAAACTTCTGTCTTCTGTGTTGTTGAAAACGTCTTGGCAGAAAGCCTATGTGACCTGATTAAACCTATGAATTGTCAGCTGTGATCTATAATACTCAGATGAGGTTGCTGACTGGGCATCACTTAGGAAGTTCTTGATTTAAAAGCAAAATTAGATTGAGACTACTGTGCCCAGCACTGCATTGCCATGTTGATGGTATATTTTTAATCCCGTATTTAGTGTCCTGGTTTGATGGCGATTGCTTAACAAATTCATTTAATAATATATGTTTTAAAAGCATAGCTAATTACCTCATAATGTATGTATTTCTTTTCTGTCCCTGAAATTAAATGATGGAAAAGCCCATCTAATCCTGTTTATTTTCTAATTTTTGAATATAGCTTGTGAATATATTATGGGATTTTAAATTCTGTCCTTCCAACAGTATGGAGAAACAGAATAACTGCCTTTTGATGGGTTTGTTTCGTATCCTTGGAATTATTTTTTTCTTTGTAAAAATCTTGAAAATTTTACCCCCTTCCCATTTTTGCTTAAATCATCTAAACCTGGGAAGATTGGGTGTTAGAATATTCTGAGAAGCCAGGGTTACCTTTTTCCAAGGATCTAATCAGAATATATTGAGAGAGAGTGATATTAGACATTTCATAGAAATAAGAATTTTCATACTTACTGGTACTTACTGATAAAATGCAAACAATGAAATTCTCAGCATGAATTGTAGTGCACTGATGTTGTTTGATCATTTACTCAAATAAATAAAATACTCACACTATTTGTCCTGTTTCTCGCTTCTTCTCTCTCTGTCTCTCTCTCTCTTTCCTTGAAGGTCTCAGCATCAGAGGAGCCCAGGAGGAGGACCCTCCCGATCCCCAGCTAATGAGACTGGACAATATGCTTTTGGCAGAAGGGGTTTCAGGTCCTGAGAAAGGTGGGGGATCGGCGGCAGCAGCTGCAGCCGCGGCAGCCTCTGGAGGTTCTTCAGATAACTCTATTGAACACTCAGATTACAGAGCCAAATTGACCCAGATCAGACAAATCTATCACACAGAACTGGAGAAATATGAACAGGTCAGCAGCCGCCACTCTCATAGTCCTGCACAAACCCTCTATCGCTCTTCTAATAGACCGCGCTAACTAATTCTGAGGGCTGCGAGGAGTAGGTGTTAATAGAAAGAGCAAAATAAATAAGGTCAATCAGAAATCCAAGTGAACTGTTGAATTCATGATATGAAGTCCCATTGAGATTTTAGAGGTGACGCTAAGCCTATTTTATCCCATCTACTTGCTTTAGTTTTACTCATTCCCCACATTACATGCCCTTACGGCCACACCTGCAGCCATCCTTCCCCTGTAATCTCACTGCTTGGTGCTCCTCAAAGCTCTGGATCATTAACATTTATGCACTGGCCTTGTTCATAGCTATTATAACAAATTTTAAGGGGAAACCTTGCCTAGCGAGCTCTGCCTGCTATGCCGTGAGCTCCAGAATCCTCCTAGGAGTTAATTCTTAAGGATTATGCCCAACTGAGGGGAGGGAGCTAACTTAACAAAGTAAGCAGGTTCTGGCCTTTCTCTCTGAGGAGACCTCCCAAGATAATTATAGGTTTCCTGGGGCAGAGAACACAAGGCATTGTGTGCTAAATTCCTGATTAGAAAGAAAGTATGGATTAAAAAAGCTGTTCTCAGCAATTTACTGCATTGAATCTAAGATATGTTTGATTTTAAGCTGTATCATTGTGTATGGTACCACCACCAAGAAAAAGTTAATTGCCCCATTGAAGTATAACATGCCATTGATAGTAAAATGCTTCCCAGAGATGCAAAAATATGGGGTAGTCTTAGATTCAGTGAAATAAGGTAAAATGTTGGTGGTTCATTTAAAATATATTTTAGTTGTTCATTAAAGGCTAAAAACCTGCTTAGTTTGAGGAATTCTCACTGAAAGGTAATTTTAAAAAATTACTATGGAAATGTTTAAGTGTACTTTTAATAAAGAGAATATTAAGCTGAATCCTATGAAACTGTCAGGTTTTTAGGTCATAAATAGTTGTATATCGGTTATAGAGTTCACCCTAAAATAAGAAACCTCCTAGATACCCATCAATCCAGATGAATAGTAAAAATCAATGTCAATCTAATTTTGTTTATCTCCCCTCGCCCCCCTCTTTTTTGGGAGGGGGTATTTTAAAATAAGTCCTAGACGTCATATCGTTTCATCCATAGATACTTCACTATGTAGTCAGGCGTTTATTAAAGTTCAAAGACCTTAGTGTTAGTTTTAATATTGATTTTTCTTCTAAGTTCCCTGTGTAGTTTTAGTTGTATATGGTATTTTTTTTCATTGCCTTCTCTAATATTCTGGATATGGTATTAATAAGCAAATGCTGGATTCTGTCCCAGAGGTGAGTGTGTTTTGAGGAATGGTAGAAAGATTTATGTAGCTTTATGTTAATATGCAATATAAATTAACATTATAAGATGTCTTTTTTTCTGAATAGGCTTTCTGGGATCTCATACTGTATCTCTAGTCTCATTTGCAGGAATAATTTTTCGTGGAAGATGTGCAAATGAGAATTTTGGAAAAATAGCCTGTGTATGTATATTAAAAAATTGAGTTTTTTGATTTGACATATGAATAATTGAGAGTAAACAGAGTAAGTCATGGTTGAAAAGGTTGCCCTGAGCATTAACAGTAGAAAACAGCTCTAATTTGTAGGATAACCCTAATTGCATAACTTTATGTTAAATACATCTGTACATACTTACCAAATAAATACTAGTCACTTTGCATGGAAAGATCTGTAGAATTAGGGGTCAATTGGCCAGTACTTATAGCTGAGGAATTAAGGTGGTTCCTTACTGTCTTCTGCCGTATTCCTTCACACCAGCCACCTTATTTTCTCCCTTTAGCCCTGTTGGAAGTTGGGTGAAACTGGCATCAGTCATTGTCATCAAGGTTTTTGTTTTTGTTTTTTAAAAACACACATGTACACACAAAATCTTCATATACTAATCTACTGTTTGTATTTTTGTTTTAAACATCAGACTGGGAAATAATGAATTTTAAAATTTAATCATGAATCTTATTTCTAGATAGGTTCAATAGCCTATTTCCTGTCTCATTTTTAACACAAGAAATAATGGATATATGAAATCTATGCAGTATTATGGACAAATAAGACGACTGACTGATTCAACAGAAATTTAGTTTACAAATTTTCTCTAGTAAGTTCTGAATTGGTTTAGAGATAACATTAGCATTTAGTTCTCTTGAGTGGTCTTTGGGGCTGGTTTTTATTGCTCTCCTGTTTGTGGTTCCTAAGTTTGTTAGGATCAGTGAGTTGACCTCTAAGATATAAGATAGTCTTTTCTTTTCAAACTTTTGGGATACGGGGACATTATCTGAGATAGAACTTTCAAGGATCTAGTTTGGAGTTATTAGAAGAGCTGTGAAGAACTAAATGAGATGAAGGCATCAGTTTAGATGAAGGCATGATATTTCTAAAATAGATGATTGTATTATAGTTTCCATTTTACAGATGAGAAAATGAAACTCAAGTAATTTGTCTGGTGTCACACATCTAGTTAGTGTCAGAATTGGGTTTTGAAATCAGTTTCTGACAATATGCCTTCCTTTCCCATTGAATTATGCTGCTACTTGTGTATATAAAAGAACAAAACTCAACAGAGTAGATTTTAAAGATCTTATTGGCTTTGTTCAATGATTCATGAGTCGGTCAGCATCTCATCTAGCAAATAGAAGGAGCTATACAAAATGAAAGGTGCCTGTAGGCAGACAGGAACTCGACAAGGAAGTTAGACTACCAAGGAAAGAATTGGTTGTGGCAAGTTCAGCTTTCTTTAAGGCATGGTAGGTTTCTATCAGGCAGATGACTTCACTCATGCTGACCCAGTAATTCCAGATTGGTTCAAGATTACATTCCTAGGAGAGGCTGAACTGTAATTACGTAGTCTTGGCTGGGTGGCTTGGAGCATAGCATAAGTGACTCCATTTTGGGTCTCTTGTTTTTAACAATTAGGATTTGTAAATAATTCAGATACATCCCAGTTTTTCTTAGATTTGCTCACGTTGGATTACATTTGGGATGGAATCAGAGTAGAGATGGGCAAAACCCAACTTTTAATCCCTTTACATTTAATTACAGTGAATCCCTTAACTATTAAAATCCCTTAGAAATTATGTTTTTCCTCCTAAAATTACATGAACATGGGTACTTGAGTGACAGAAACCTTATTAGTAAGTAGGAAGAACATATATGTTAAGGCAGAGGCTTTGTCAGAAAATGGTGAGTCTTTTGCTAAAAGAAATAAACTGCATTGGAATCTCAGAGCTATTTACTCTACTGTGTTTTGCAATGAAGCTGTAATGAAAATGTATCTGAAGCCTGTTTAGATTTAGATTGCCATAAAATTAACAAACACTACCACTGCAGTAAATTAAAGTACCTTATAAACACAGCCGCATTTACAAAGCTAAGCAGACTAGAGCTACAGTTAGAGCAAAATTAAATCCAAGCTGCAAGGCTCAGCTTTATGTGTATGTTTTAGGAATGGTACTGTGTTTAAAATCCTGTCCTTTTTTTTTTACCTCCAGGAAATGTCCTTTGATCATATATTTATATTATATAGGCTCAGATGTAATGATTTTTAGTGATAATGATCTAAATTCACTTATAAATGCTCTTGAAATATTAGACATAGAATATATATTAGAGTAAGTTTCTTCAATATTACTACCCCCTAAAAGGAAAACCAAACTTATTTTACTTTTCTCTTGTTGATCCTGACACCCAAGAGGAATATGATAATTTTTCAAAGCTTGCAGAGATTGGGTTGTAATACTTTTCATCTTGGGTGCACTGCCTTCCACTTAGCTGGGAGAAAAACCTGGTTGCCTCTTTGTCTTCTTGTTGATTCGCTACAAGTTTGTTTATATTTTTTAAAGAGGGGAAAAACATATTTCTTATTTTGTGTGTACAAGATCCCCATATATTTATAAGACTCAAAGACAGCCAGGCAATGGAGGTTTATATGCCCTCCCAAGCTATGGGATGGGATTAGCTACAAGTTTTGGAAAATGTTTTTACTCTACCTTTCAAATATGCTCTTATGATTAAAGGTCCAAGTGTTAGAATGGGTGAATTCCTAATGAACTTGAGCCAAGTATCCTGGGAAGCCTGCTGTTAAGAATTGAAAGCCTTCTTGATCCTTCTACCTCTCTACCAAAGGGAAATGGATACCATTGGTTTTTGCAAATGAAATTTAACTTCGAGATTTGTTCTGGGATAAAAAGGAAAAGATATATATCATGCCCTGTACAGTTCTCCCACTTTGCTTGTACCAGAAGAAATGCTTGTACACAAGCAATTCACTTCATAATTTACAGTTGCTATAATAGAGATGACATATTGAAAGCTATCTACCATAATTATATTGAAATACATTTTTGCTGAAGGCAAAAGTGTTGTAAGGGTCTCAACCCTCCCTAAGCATCTTGGAAACCTGCTGTCTGAGTTCACAGATGTCTTTTGAATTTACCTCAAATCAGGTAAAACATTGGAGCTGAGCAGGTACACTCAATGTGCTCAACACCAATTAGGTACTGTTTGGCTAATAGAGGACTCCCAGACTACAGGGGATTGTGGGGGAATGGAGAATGAATGTGCAGCCTAAACCAGTGTAAAAGCATGGCTTTGTGCTTTTGGAGGCTCTCAGCAACATTGTATGTTTATATTTGATGGCAAGATCTTTGCTCGTAAAGGATTTTTTTGAAACAGGTTTTGAAATGCTGATGTTATTACATGCGAGATTGTGTAATCCACAAACTCCTAATCTCATTTTGCTGTTTGTTCTTAATAGCAAAAATATATAGCAGGAAAGACAAAAGGATACTACCTGATGTAAACTTCATATTTCAGTTTCCCAAGCGACCCTTTGTCATTCATTGCTCCAAGAGAAGGGTTTTACTGCTCTGTCAGCTTTCAAACTGGATTTTTTCCTTGGCTGGAAGGAGTGTTTGAGTGTTCCTTTTTTTCCCTTAAGTTTCTAGTCTGTTGACTCTATGTATCAAATGTATCTTTGACCACAATCTTGATTGATGAAATGAATTGTTTTATATTTGGATACTCTCTTTTTTTTTTCCCATTTTTTGGGAAGCAGTGTTTGTATTTATTTGAGCAATGGGAAGGCAGACTATGTTAGGTAATCAGAGTAGGAACTTGCAGAATGATATGCAAAAAAATATGAATTTCATAAAATTACCATTTCCATTATCAA
This sequence comes from Ovis canadensis, assembly GCF_042477335.2. Lineage (NCBI taxonomy): Eukaryota > Metazoa > Chordata > Mammalia > Artiodactyla > Bovidae > Ovis > Ovis canadensis. Next base: position 10,197,265 of record NC_091247.1, on the reverse strand, counting down.
TAATAACTGCCATTATTAAGCATTAATTATGTTCCAGGTTCTGCAATTAACTTAACATGTATTTTAAGTATAATCCTTACAAACCCTCATGAGACAGGTCCACAAAGCATGAGTATAAAGATGTGTTGAGGTATGAAAGAATCTTAAAAAAGAGTGGATGTATGTATATGTATAACTGATTCACTTTGCTGTATAGCAGAAACTGACACAACATTGTAAACCAACTATTGTTGTTTACTCACTAAGTTGTGTCCGATTTTTTTTGCTCCAATTGAAAGAAGAACCATAGATATTTCATCTTTGCAACTATTTCGTAGGCATATTGATCTCATTCTGGTTGGCTTAAATAAAAGATATCTTTGAATGTTGACTTTTATTTGGAAACAAGAAGAATTCATTGATTTTATAAGCATTACATAAATACAAAATCTATAATATTTGACTAGAGTTACTTGCAAGGTTATAAAGGTATCTAGAAAATGGATGCATGCAAATTTTGGAGTCATAAACTTTTAATAGAGATTTATTCTTTCTTTGAAGAGTGACTTTTTAGAATAGGGAGTATTATGATCTGTTTGCAGTCAGCGTGTCTAGATGTTTATAAAAGGCAAATTCAGTTTTTAGATCTGATCATGAACCATTTTAATACTTCCACTAAAATAGATGCTTGCTCACCGTCTGATTTTACATTTTTCTCTTCAGTGATGGGACCTTACAGGCAAGAAAGGGGTTGAATCTTGAATTCACCATCAAAAAAACCACCATGATAAAACAAACAAAACCCCGAAAACTAATTTTGCCTGTAAACCAAATATATATGGATATGGAAGAGATAGTTTTACTATCTCCTATTATATTTAACAAATATACTTAATATTATTAACAGCATTATGAAAAATCCAGATGTTTCAAATCCTCAATTATATTACTTAGTCTGAATTTTTAAAGAGAAAGGAACAAATGGCAAGGAGAAAGGCTATTATAAGAATTAATTGAAAATGTTTTTTACGGACTCCCCTGGTGGTCCAGTGGCTAAGACTCTGATCTCTCAATGCTGGGGCCCTGGCTTTGATCCCTGGTTGGGGAACTAGATCCCACATGCCACAACTAAGACCCTGTGCAGCCAAATAAATAAATTTTTAAAAAAAAGAAAATATTTTTTATCAGATGAAGCCTTCCAGTTTATGTTGATTTAAGTATGTTATTGCAATGCCTGTTTTAAACAAAACATATATTTTGTCTCATAGTAAACAAAAATGCATCCAAGATAATTTTCAACAGCTGGATTAAAAGGAAAAAGAGGTTTCTGCCATTACTTGTAAGTTAGAAAATTCAAGGAATCAAAATTCACTTCCTAAATCTCCTATTTAACCAAAGTGTTTCTATATTTGTATGTGGACATTGACTAGAAAATTCTTAACAGACAATTTCACTTGGAAAAGTAAGAAGGCAATGAAAAAAGTTTCCGATGTCTATTTTAATGATACAGTCTTGTAGGTATGACAGAGGATATGATAAATGTTTAAAGTGAGCATCTTATGTTATAAACAGTATTGATGCTAGTTTGTGGTTTGGTGGCCCTTCAAAACAACTCTGCAATCATTTGATCATTCTTACTGCACTCTCTTGTTTAAGAAACTGTATACCTTTTAAGGAAGAAGAGATGAGGCAGTACTGTGCTCTGCTCTGCAACTGGTACAGATGATGCTGTAAATGAGGCTGTAATTTACTTTCAGTGGTAAAAAGGAAAAAAAATCACTTTGCCTAAAGTGTATGCATCTTTCTTAAGGGTGTACCCAGATTTTAATTATCTAAATGTAAATACTTAACGAATTTTACTTAGAGTAATGAGCTAAAGTGCACACTACATAAATGAGATGTTCTAATTAATCATGTATGAACTACTGGTTTAAAGAAAAGCTATGTGAATTCTGTGAATGTTGGGCTATTGCCAAATTGCTAATCAGCATTTGCATTCATAGATGACTTCACTTAATAAGTTGTGAGACATTCAGCAAATGTTTTAGGAAATTATGAGTTTTTAGATGCAGAAACTTTTTGCTTTTAACCCTTGTTTATAATACAACCCTGTGGCTGCCTTTTAGAAACCATAGGCAGACATTCATTCTGAGAGAGATTAAAATACAGCCAGAGAAAAACTGAGAGTCAGAGAAGAACTGAAGGAAAAAAAAAAACAACTCAGGTATCACTCACACAGGAGATTTGAAGGATCTATCAAGACATACACTCTGTCATAGACATACGTTGCCATATGTGTGAACCAGATATGTAGGAATTAGCATTGTTACCTGTGCAGATTAGAAATATCCTGGTACAGCAGTTCTCAAAGTTTTTGGTTTTAGAACTTGAATTCTTAAAAATTATTGGAGATCTCCTAAGAGCTTTTGTTCAGTGGATTATATCTATCAATGTATTATAATAGAAATTAAAACTGAGAACAAATTAAAGTATGTATTAATGTAAAAATCAGTAATGAATCATTATCTGTTTAATATAATATATTTTTAAATTTGCATTTAAAATAAAAAACACCTCAACATTTAGAAGAATGTCATTGCTTTTACATTTTTGCAAAACTTTGTCATGTTGGGTTTAATAGAAGTCACCTGGATTCTTAAATGTGTTTCTGTGGTCAGTGTCCTTTCCTGTGGTTGAAGTATATGAAGAACACCTGTCTTCACACAAATATGTTATTGGAAAAGGGAGGGGTGTATTGATAGCCTTTTAAAATACTTATGGATATTATTCTCTTGTATTATACCAAAACTTGACAAGTTGTAGTATCCTAAATATTAGCTATCATGAGTCTGAAATCATACCAACTTTTTGTACTCAGTTCCTTTAAAATCTATTGGTCTAGTGCACACTTTGAATGGATCTTTTACTTATGCATATTTTTGTAACATCATGCATCGATCATTTGAAAAATAATGGTTCACTGAGTTATGTATATCTTCCAATGTTAACACCTTATATAACATCAAAATGTCATATTTATTAATATCAATACCAAATTAATCAGAAAGTCTGCTAGGAAACTATAAAGCTCAAGGTAGTAGATGCAGGTTTTCCAGAATTTCACCATTGGCACAACTACTGTCAGCTATTTTCTTTGATGTGACAAGCTTGCTTGGTTCATTTTTGAGAAAATATCTACCAAATACCCAAATCAGAAAAATTATAATAATTTGTCGATTTTACTTTCAAATAAAAATGGTATTCCATGAAATAGACGACATCAACTCACAACTTAAACAATCACATGAGAGCTTTTTCTCAAGACACCCATCCTTGATGAGCAGTTGAAGTCCTTTTGGTACGCTTTCCATTTTATCACACAGAATGTTGAAGATGTAGTCAAAGACTGAGATGTAATAAAATGAATACTTTCTCTTGCTTTATCAAGACATTCCTAAGTGAAACTGCCTTCTGTGGTTGTGGTTGTGTTTGGGGGGGTTATGTGAATGTATGGTAGTAAAGAATGAGAAGGAACGTCAAAGATTACTTAGTATACTATTTCCCAGAGAATTTTTCTTAGTATGTTGGCCCACAAGGTGCTGTAGAGCTGTGCTGTCCAGTATGGTTGCCACTAGTCATAAAAAGCTGTTGAGTCCTTGAAATCTAGCTCCTCTGAAATGAGATGTGCTTTTGTAAATGTAAAATATATACTGAGTTTCAAAGTGTGTGAAAAAAAAGGAATGGAACATATCTCATTAGCAGTTTTTTAAAGATACTATTATGTGTTGAAATGTTAATATTTTTCATATATTGGGTTAAATAAAATATGTTGTTAAAATTGGGCTTTCCTGGTGGCTCAGTGGTGAAAAATCTGCCTGCAATGCAGGAGACCAGGGTTCGATCCCTGGGTTGGGAAGATTCCCCTGGAGAAGGAAATGACAACCCCATCCAGTATTCTTGCCTGAGAAATCCCCTGAATAGAGGAGTCTGGCGGGGTACAATCCATGGGGTTGCGAAAGAGTTGGACATGACTAAGCGACTAAACTACCACCACATTGTTAAAATTAATTGCACCTGATTTTTTTATTTTTCAGTGTGGCTATTAGAAAAATTATAATTTCATATGTGAAAAATAAAACACATTTAGAAAATAGTCAATGCAATAGCAAAAACATTAAATGACCAAAAAATTCTTTTTTCATATGTGGCTCACAATATTCTATTAGACAGCACTGCTCCAGATAAAAGAGGTTTTGTGACCAAATTTATTTGGTCAAAGTTGGATACACCATTCTCCCTTGAAGATTTATGATGATGTATGTTGGCATATTGAAAGTACTGAAGAATCCTGCCCCTTCCCCACAAATTTTAAATTATGGTTAACTCCCCATTTCCCAAACATACTGTATTAACATTTTCTAGAACTAACTTATAAAAGTCTATATCCAAATTTGCTGATTTCAATTTGCTATTCTAGTTTTCTTTTCTTCATTTTACTAATAAGAAAACTGAGGACTGGAGTTTATCAAATTATATAATTTTAGATTATATGAACATCTCTTTTGAGAAAGTACCAAAAAAAAATTATATGTATATTTCTTGGCAGGATGACCACTTATTTTCAGCTTGGCACAAGATAGTCTATGTTGATAATATAGTGGGGAAAATCTTAAATTTACTTCTCTTTACTATGGTTTCCTTAAAGATGGAAAGAACTTCCACTTTTAAACCTACAAAGTTCCTTAATATTTTACTGTCCCATAACCCCAGACAATAATTTTTAGCCTTTTAAAATTGTAGACTGGCTAAGAATCTGAAATGAGAAGGAAAACCCCACAGGTTGTCCCCTCAGGAAAGACAAATGTGCATACAACTTAAATAAGATTTGAAGGAGTGTCCTGGACACTCTAGACCTCTCCATGGACTGCAGGTTAAAAATTCGTCCATTATAAAGATTCGTCAGGGATAATGTATTTATAGATATTAATCAACATTACTCTTGAATTGTAATACAAAACCCCACCAATCCATAGGTGGCTATTGAATGCCTACCATGAGTGCTGTGCAAATCCATACTCTGAAGAATCCCAGAATCACCACTTTAAAGGAACTTTAAATTTCTTAAAACTTATACATACTTAAAACATAAAAACTTTAACTGGTAAGCAAGACTCATTTTACCTCACCTTAGAAATATTTATATAAAAGCTCCACTTAAAGTAACCGAAACAGCATCCTTAAAAGTTAGTTCTCTCATGAGCAGTTAGAAAAACCATCCTGTTCTATATGTTCAGGATGCCTGTAGGGAAATTATGTTATTAATTATCATATAATGTTATATCTTCAAAATATGTCTTGCCATGACCAACGATTGTTCTGTTTAACCTGCTAAGCATCCATGCAATAAGATGCAGAATCTCCTGTCTTTAAAAAATATATATATCAGAAGGTATCGTTTTTATGCAGAGATATGGACAGATGCTTTATTCACCAAGGTGATACTGGATATCTGTGTAGACCCAGTTACGTGGTTTTGTAGATCTAAAGAATACAGGTGAGCTGAAAGAGACAGGGACAGGATTTTTAACTAAAATGTTTGAGACCCACATCTGATCCTTATTTTCCTGCTGCCCTTTCCCTAAAGAGTTGAGCTGTTTTATCCCTCTTTCAGAAATGGTGTAGATCCACAAATAAGGCCCACGCCACAGCTGTGTTATACTAGGACGCTGGCATGGCATCCAAGGCCCTTTATCTGCTAGTGCAAATCTGAACTCCCTCTTCTGTACCCTCTTCTCTGTCCCTCTGAACTAGCTTCATACCATTATTTCCAGGGTTTTTTTTTTTTTCTTTCTTGTGCCTTTAATTCCTCTTGATTTCCACCTTTATTCCACTTTTCAAAAATCTCACCCATTCTTTAAAGCCCTGATTTCGCTTTTTGCCATGAAGTGATCTTTGTTTCCCAATGAGAATACTTACTCTTTGGAACTTAGGGAACACTCTTCCTGTGATGCTTTGCATGGCCTGCCTGTTTAAGAATTCGTTTTTATACATTTTATCGCACTGAAGGTCAGATCCACATCGTGCTCATTTATGTGTCCTTTCACTGCGTTTGGAAGAGTTTGAACTTCATAGTGTTTCAGTAAACATAAGTTGAGTAAAACCCCAGAGGAAATAGGAGATGCTTAGTATTAACATATAACATATATCTGTACTTATATATAGAAATTGACACAGAGCATCCTCCAGTGGGAAAACCTCATTTTGAAAGTGGGCTGAAAGTGGTAGGAAGGGCAGTTGAGTGCTGTTTCCTTGCATGCCTGGGCTTTCATAGTTCCAGAGTCCTGGTGCCCCTATCTAGTTATCACTGCCATTTCACACGTGTTTTAGTTTTCATTTTACCTACTACATAATGCCATTGGCGGTTGCAAATGAGATAGAAATTCAGATGAGTTAATGTCTGGGTGTGATAATAAAAAATACCAGATTCCTAAGGAGTGATTTTTTTTTTTCCCCTTACAGGCATGTAATGAATTCACTACACACGTGATGAACCTTCTCCGAGAACAGAGTAGAACACGTCCCATTTCCCCAAAAGAGATTGAAAGAATGGTGGGCATCATCCATCGAAAATTTAGTTCCATTCAGATGCAGCTCAAACAAAGTACTTGTGAAGCAGTTATGATTTTAAGATCAAGGTTCCTTGATGCCAGGTATGTGAGGCCACAAATCCATTGCATGGCTTTTTTTTTTTTTCCTTTTCACTCTTTGTATATTATTTAATGTAATTCTGGCCAGTTGGTCTTAGATTCTTCTTTAATTTGGCTATGAGAGCCCTTCTCTACAATGGATAGGTAATTCACCTCATGGTGCCTGCAGTGTCAAGCCTCTTCTCGTCTGGAGGTGGTAGTGCTATTAGCTGCCAATTTGGTGACTCAATTTGGACTTCCCTCAGATGATAAAGAGTCTACTTGCAATGCAGGAGACCTGGGCTCAATCCCTGGACTAGGAAGATCCCCTGGAGAAAAGAATGGCTACCCACTCCAGTATTCTTGCCTGGAGAATTCCATGGACAGAGGAACCTGGCAGGCTACGGTCCATGGGGTCATAAAGAGTGGAACACGACTAACACTTCACCTTCTGGTGTCTCAGGAAACAAATAGTGCTAGTGCTGCTAATAATGACTTAGTAATATGTAGTCTTTTAATTCTGATGCTAAAAAGTATTTTTAAGGATAACATTCAGTATGTAACTTTGTTTTAATGCAGGTTTGTTTTCTAAGAATTACTTAATATTATGTTGCTTATGCATATTAGAAGAAAATCCTTCAAGATACAGATATTTCTAAGGAGGAAGTGGTATTTTAGTTACCACAAAACCCCAAACTCTGTTTTTCCAAATCTAGAGGAAAGCTTCTGAGTTTCTCCTGTAGGGATACATATTTCTCTTTTATCTGAAGCTTTCACCAGTTTTCACAGGAGTTAGGTAATAAATTGCGTATGATGTGTTAGACCTACTGGGTGACATAACAGAGGAACTGTCAAGTTCCTACTCTATGCTGCCTCTACAGGAAAGCCTCCTGGGCATTGCTAAAGCTTGCGATCAGTCTTCAACATTGTAAAGGGGTTTCTATTTTATTTTTCTTTCTCTCCCTTGGAATCTCACAGAGGTGATAAACATTGTCCAAATTTCACAGTATTAAAGAAAATAGCTAAATTAGCATCTCAACTGGAAAATAAGATGTGAGGAATAGTCTTCATGCCAGAGCTCTTCCCTGGAGCCAGATAGGAAAGATGCTACCTGATTATGCTCCTGTTCTGCCGTCTTTGGTTCCTTCTTCTATACTGAATGAGTCACTGGAACTCACCAGTGCTTTGTTTTCAGCATTTCTTGTATTGGCTCTTTTTTTCCATCCAAACTTGCACTGCTCAGTTCGTGTTCATCCTTTTGTCCCTAGGCTAGGACAGTACCATCCCACTGTACTTTTCTTCCGCTCATCCTCCATAGCCCTTTTATGATGGACTCATTGCTTTACTTGAAAACCACAGTAGTTTTTCACTGTTGGATAACACATGCACACAACTTAACCTGGCATTTGAGGCCTTATGTGACCTGTCGCGGCCCAGATTACTTTTTTGTTATTGTTACGATTTAAGTTTTATTTCTTATTTTTCCTATTTAACAAATACCAAGCTCACTATGAAAAATTTGGAAAACATGTAGACTAGAAGGATGAAGTGATTAAAGACAATCACTTTTTTAACTACCCAATGGGAAAAGAAAGTCACTGTAAATGTGTTAATATATTCCTTTCTGGTTTGTGGTACTTTTTTAGTTTCATGTTCTTGTGATGGTACAATATGCATAATTTAGTTGGCTTTTTTAAAAACTTACCATGAATAGGTAAACATTTTTCATATAATATAAACTGTTTTAAATGTTAATTGTTGAAGTCTACCAGATGGATATATGATAAATAATTAACTTAGACATTTTTTCATTTTTGAGCATTTAAGTTGTTCCTGTTAATTTCCATGATAACCTCTTCCTTCCACTTCCTTTCTTCTTTCCTTCTATAAATATTTATTTGTACTGAGGATATATAAAGATAAACAAGATTGGTTAACTTACTTGCCCCAGTTGAGTTTACATTCTACCTGGGGAAATAAGCAATAAACAAGTAAACAAATATGCTATAGTATTTTGCTCAGTAATGTAGCGAAATATGATAGAATGGTAAATGCTATGAGGAAAAAGCAAGGTAAAGGGAGAGAAGAAGACGGAGAGAAGGTACTGTTTTAGATAGATTTTTATTGCAGTTAGTCTTTCAGTAAAAATCTTTATGCTTTCAACCTTTGTGATCTTTAGAATTATTTCCTAAGGATTAATTCTCAGAAATGGAATTATTAGATCTAAATGTGAACATTTTTAGTGCTCTTAATATATCACTAAATTGTTCTTTCCTCTGTTTAATCCAAAGTGAAAGACCTCTTGGTCTCAGCCATTTCCTCTGACTAGAATTCTTCCTTTTCCTCTGCCTAACCACCTCTTCCACTACCACCCCTCAACTCCTATCCCCAGCCTTCCGCAACAAGTCATATTCTCTCCAACTGTTTCCCCAACTTGGTCACCAGTAATGAGTTGTCGTCTGTGAGGGTGTCTAGCATGGGGCCTGGAATTGAGGCAACGCTCATGTTTGTTGATTTAGTGAGACCTTGGTCATCCTTCCAGGCCTGGCCTAAATGGTCCCTTTTAGGAAGCCCACTTTAATCCTTCCACTGGACTGGTCCATGCCTTCTCATGAACACTGATACTGTGTTGATACCATTCTCCAGACCAAACTTTATTCAGACTGCCTTTACTGTAGCTTTTCAGGATCATTTCTTTTCTTCCCGAGTAAGTTACGCTGTTACTGACAGCAATGGCCAAGTCTTATACATATCCATTCCCCACAATTCCAGTGTCTTATAGTGTAAAACTGCAAAAAATTCTTTTTTGACTAACCAGATGAATGAATAATTCCACTTACTACTTATAATAGCTCAAAGCATTAAGGAAGTAGCATTAGGAAACCAAAACCATTCTTAAATTGTAAACATTGAGCATTTTAATGAAAAGTATTATGCAACAAAGATATTTAAAAGTATTTTCTTCAGAGGAAAGAGACATATATAGGCACCTATAGGTGATTCATGTTGATGTACAGCAGAAACCAATACAATATTGTAAAGTAATTATCCTCTAATTAAAAATAAAAAAAATTTTTAAAGTACTCCCTTTAGAAAGAAATCTTTCCTAACACAGCTGCTGTTCTTATTTCTACAGATAGTTTCCCATTCTTGTCAACATGCATGCTTTTTTTTTTCTTCACATAACTGCATTCATAATGTATACACCTAAATGATTTATACTTCTTCCAAGAAGAGAAAGGAAGTTAACAAGCCAGAGTGAGCAGAGCCAGGGTGAGGCCGTGGCAGAGCTTGAAGCAGAGTCCCTTCTCCCACAGAGATTGCCGTTAGGAATGTTGTAAGGCCTATGGGACACAGACCCGGGACAGAGGCATCACTGCACACTGGCCTGAGGCACAGCCATTTAGAGAGTGGTGAAGCCTGGGGAAATGAAGGGGAACTTAGGGGAAATGCTTAATGGGAATTTTCTAAAGAATGTTTTTCTAAAAAATAAATGAAGTATAAGACCGAGTTCTCTCTTACGCCTTTGAGTGAATGCAAATACTGAGCTTTACTTCCATCTATTCTTGTAGTGCCTCTCAGCAAGCCCTCTGCACTGAGAAGGCAAGGTTTTTCTGCTCCAGGCAAACATGCTCATTCAGATATATGATCCCCTTGCTCACCCTGGCTTTTTGTAAAGCCATACTCACATTTTCTTGGTAATTGGACAAGCCGACGCATGTAGTGGTGTAGAACAGTTGGGAATAAATTTGTGTCAGCCCCTCTACTCTTCTAGTAGAAGGGCTGTAGTTTGGATGCAGCCAGACAGTCTGGGGTGAGTTATTCTATTCTGCCCATAAATTTGTTCTCTGAGGTTTTTTCGTGTTTTCTAAAACCAACCACTCCTAAGCAATGTCAATAAACGAGCCAAACTTATCTTTACTTTCCCAATATGTTTCTGCTCATTCCTCCTTTCATAAGTTTTCATTTCCCAAAGAAATGCCCTTGTGTGATTCGCTCCACCGTACCCGGTCTTGCTGCTGGATTCCATGTTTTACACGGAATCACAAGCTCACATATTTACATGTAATGGCATTGAGTGGAGTGGCTGGATGAGGGGCAGTGAGGATTTGAGAAATGGGTACACATCTGAGGGGACAGCCACAAATTAGCTGGCTGCCTCCTGAGAATGTGAGCCTGGTGTGACTGATCTTCCAAGTTTTCATAGGCAGCCAAAAACCTTTACAAGCAGGTCATTACTATACTGTCTCAATAAGCATTATCAGTGGGCCAGGCAATTACTTGTAGGTTTGACAGTTTAAGTATCTATTCTAGACCTTTTCTACCCTACACTCCCACTCACCCACTCACCAGACTGTTCCTCTTGTAAGCCCCAGGAAAGGGCTTTGTTTTTCCTGTCAACAATGCCTGACTCCTGTTAAAATGCTGATTGCTCTTCTTGGTGTACGTTTCTTTTCACCTGTGTCTTCCCTCACCGCCTCCCCCATCCAGCTCATCATCAAATCCTGTTGATTTTAATCCCCAAATAGATTTTGACTCTCTTCTTCATCCCTCAGGATACAGTGGTTTAACCTTCCAAAAAATTATTGAAATTAAGAAATTTCAGGTCTCATAACTTGAGATGTTTTGATCAGACCTAGATTTCTTGCTCCCTTGACTCTCCCTTAATGTTGAAACAGAGATCACATACTTAACCTGCCATGTTAGTGACATCATTTTAACTAGAAGAATCTTGTAGGGTATGCACACTTACAACTGCCTACTGATACTGTCTTTCCTGAGTATATGCTATCACAATTAAGATCATTAAGATTATTTGTAAGACAATATTAGGAAAATTATTTGGGGAAAGTGTTTTCTAGTTACTGGAGAATTTAATTTAAAGTGCATGTAAGAATTAAAGATTTTAAAATTTAAAAAATAAAAAACTAAAAAAAAAAATAAAAAAAATAAAGTGAAATCTGAAAGAGGCTAATTTTCACACTGGAATTCTTTAAAATCTTAATAATAAGACCCAAATATAAATGACATTTTTGCTATTTGAAATACCTTGTTAGCAAATACTTGATCTTCTGACATTCTGCCACCCCCTCCCAAGAAAAATAAAGAACTTGTCCTCCCTTAGTTTTTCCCTGGTGAGCAAATCATACCTGGGACCAGGCAGTTACTTAAGAAGAAAAATCCAGAAATCCTTGATGTATTTTTTCCCCTTACCTTCCTTCTCTGTATTCCCCCACTTATTCCCCCCATCCAATTTATTATTAAGTCCTATTGCTTTTGCTTTTCAAACAGAGCTTGAATCTTTTTATTTCCATTACTCTTACCCTGTTGCCAGGTTACAATCATCTCTCAGTTTGACCATTGCTGTTGTCTCTTTAAATATCTCTACATTTCCTTTCATGCCCTCCTCCAGCTCTTCTCAGTAGTCACAATGATCTTTTTAAAATGTAAAACTTAAAACCTTTAATAGCTTCCTATTGCACTTAAAATAAAATTCAAAAATCCATAGAGGATCCACTAAGCCTGTGTAATCTGGCCCCTGTCCATCCTTCCAGACTCATCTCATGTATTTCCTGATTTTTTACTGTGCTCCAGCCTCCTCTAGCCCTTTAGACTGGCCAAGCTTTTTTCCTGTTTGAAGACCATTGCCTCTGCTTATTTCTCTTCCTTCTACTCTTTGTCTGACTAACTCATACACACTGTCCAGGTCTCAGATTAAATGTCACTCCTTCAAGGACACCCTTCCCGACTTCATAATCTGTGTTAGGTTTCCTTTTTAGACACTTTCATTATACCTTATACTTTTTCTTCATGGTACTTGACATGATCACCATAATTTATAAATATTTATTTCTGTGGTGCTTATCTAATGTCTTTCTTTTCCTAACTCTCTAATCTCCTATAAACTTCCCTTGTAGCCCTTATCTGTTTTGTTATAACTGTATCCTTATTGAATATCTAGAACACATTAGATCCTTAATAAGTATTTGTTGAATAAATGAAATAGTGAAGTGAATTGTGCTTTACATTCTAGAGTTTTTCTTAGTTATCCTACATCTTAATGTGAATTGGATAGTTCTCTGGAGAATGCCAAGAGTACAATTTACAATATCATGATGATACATGAGACCCTGAGAATGTTAAAAAATAGAAATCTGACTCTTTTTTTGTATAATCCTAAGTAATATATCCCTCTTTGGTTAATGTGGATTATAACTACTGTTCTCCTTTTGGTTCCTTCATAGACGAAAAAGGCGTAACTTCAGTAAACAGGCCACAGAAATCCTGAATGAATATTTTTACTCACACCTCAGCAACCCCTACCCCAGTGAAGAAGCCAAAGAGGAGCTGGCCAAGAAGTGCAGCATCACAGTGTCCCAGGTGAGAGGGGTGCCACAGGTGCGTCGTGTTCCTCTGTTGGCTGTAGGAACCCTGCTCTTCTCTTCAGGGCGTTTTCATCAAATTTCATATCCAAATGTTTCATCACCAAAGAAGATATAAGGAAAACATAGATATATCCACATTTTTATGCAAGCTTTTAAAGCTTAGATAATTTCTTTTCACCTTAAATGTCAAAGAATCAAAATGATCCCCGCTTCCCTAGCGTACATCTCTAGAAAGAACAGAAACATACTTTGGGGAGAGACGTGGTTTACACTCACATGACTCTTCGGTAAACAGCATGGAGTTTCGCTTTCTCAATTTAGATGACCGGTCTAATCTACCAGTGAGAAACCAACGTGTTTGTTGTCAAAAGGAAGTTTCATATAGCTCTGTGATGAAAGCTTTGAGGAGTTCTCCAAGTCCTTTCTTGATAACCGTGCTATGATATTTGGGTTTCAAAGATTTCTTTGCTTTTTTGTTATCCATGAAATGGAAGAATTAAATTCATGCCTATCCCTGCTTTTGTTGTTGTTATTTTTAAAAATGTCTATTTGTAATAAATCGTGCCCTGGAAGTTAGCTTTCATCTTCTAACACAAATACACTTAATTTTAGGCAGATAGACTTGTTTTATTTTTAATGTATTTGGCTGCATCAGGTGTTAGTTGCAGCAAGTGGGATCTTCATTACATCATGAAGGAACTTTGCTTGTGACACACGGACTCTCCAGTTGTGGCATGAGCTCAATAGTTGTGGCACATGGGCCCCATTGCTCCACTAGCATGTGGGATCTTAGTTCCCCAACCAGGGATTGAACCCACTTCCCCTGCAGTGGAAGGCAGATTCTTAACCACTGGACCCACCAGGGAAATCCCAGACTTGCTTTTTAGACTGAGAGTTGGAGACAAATAAATAACCAAGTAACTGTAGCTCCTTAAAAAATAAGTATATTCTATTGGCATTAGCTTTAAAATATAATTTTACTTTAAGTCCTCATATTATTGTTTATAGATTATAACTTCAATAAGATTTCTTTATAGCAAGCAAATGCAGTAGTCAACCAGTTCTTGCAGTGACATGGAAAAGCTCACTCATGGCAGAAATTTTAATGGTGCCTAGAAGTCATGTGACACAAATTTTAATGTAGCCTCTAAATAAATATTCATATAGATCTGAAGTTCATGATTCTAAACTTTCAAATTCTAATGAAAGTTTCATATCGGTGTTTTTATTTTTATTGAAGTAGGGTTGATTTATAGTGTTGTGCCAATCTCTACTGTACAGCCAAGTCACAAGGCATTCCTTTTTTAGTATTCTTTCCCATTATGGTTTATCACAGGATGTTGACTATATATAGTTCCCTGTGTTATACAGTAGTACCTTGCTGTTTCTTCACCCTATTCATAATAGTTTACACCTGCTAATCCCAGTAGCTCTCTCTGACTTAGAATTCAGATGTTTGTGGGTCCAGTTCAGATTAAGATGTTTCATGCTTCTACTCCCTTTCTTGCTTTCTCTTTTATTTCTATAACATATTCACCACTGGAGTTTAACACATTATATACATTTTTTCAAAAACCAGTATAATCCTGGTTTTTCACTGGTTGTACTTGCTTCTTGTGTATGTTATGTAGGATTTGTTAACACATGCTTGTGTAACGAGTAAGAAAACTTTCCTTCTGACTATTCTGAACTAGGGAAGTTTTGCTGTACTTCTAAACTAGGCTGCTGCTGCTGCTGCTAAGTCAACTTTAGTCGTGTCAGACTCTGTGTGACCCCATAGACGGCAGCCTACCAGGCTCCCCCGTCCCTGGGATTCTCCAGGCAAGAACACTGGAATGAGTTGCCATGTTCTTCTCCAATGCATGAAAGTGAAAAGTGAAAGTGAAGTCGCTCAGTTGTGTCTGACTCTTCGCAGCTCCATGGATAGTAGCCCACCAGGCTCCTCCACCCATGGGATTCTCCAGCCAAGAGTACTGGAGTGGGGTGCCATCGCCTTCTCCCCTAAAATAGGTTAGGATCCCATTTACCTTTTTTTTTTTCTAAAAAAAAAAATCATTCACTACTATATTCATTCTGTTGATTTTTCATAGAAAAATAGCTTAAGTTTTGGGAATTTTTTAGTAATTGCATCAATTAGAAATAATATAGACATAGATATATTTCTTTGTCCAAAAAGCAGACTTTATGACCTTTTTTTCTCCCCAATCAGTGTTTCAAATGGAGAATTTCAACAATCAGTGTAAGATTCAGTGTAAATTGTGGCAATTTCCTCTCCGTTTTACTTTTTCACGCTTAAAAGTGTTATTTCCTCTCCACTATTCCCTTTTCCCCACATCTCTGACATGGAAACAGTGTTATTTTCACTATTAAAGACATAAATTGCTAGCGTTTCTCCTCCTCCCCCAACTTGTGTGGCATGCAGGGTCTTAGTTGCCCATCCAGGAATTGAACCTGTGCCCCTTGCATTGGAAGCAGAGTCTTAACCACTGGACTACCTGGAAAGTCCAGTTGCTAGCCTTTTTAATTAGTATCCTTTTAAGTTGTTTAATTTCTCTGTGAAAGCAGAGAATATTCCAGACCTGACAGGTGAACTAATTTCTAAAGAGAAAAAACTGTTTTAAATATGCATCATACTAAAGTACAATTAAAGTTAGAATCCAGAAGTTGTTAATATACAAAGCTAACTTTAAAATATTGAAACCCACTGAAAATTGACAACTATAGCAATATTTTTTGCTAGATTTAAAGTGTATGAAATTGGTTTATTCTTTATTGCTTGAAATAAAAATATTGCTTAAAATACTTAATAATTAGGAATAAAAAAGGAATTCTCAGAAGAAAATGTAAGGAAATATCTTTAGTACTTTGAGAATAGTCTTTAAGACAATAAAATGTGTAAGCAACAAGGGAAAAGGTTGATAAATCCAGTGGTAGGATGTTTGTCAAAGTACTTAATAAAGATTGTGAAACATCAACAAGATGCAACCATTTTAGTAAAGATTATATCAGGCAAACATTACCAACAGATATTAAATCTAGGAGGATATTTGTATGAAGAATATGGTATTAAAGTATCTCTCCTCTCCATAGGCCTTTTTTAGTTACAAGGGATATTTTTTAGAAAGGTCATTATAGAGTGGGAAAATGGAATAAAACCTTGACCAGATGATTAGAATCAACATTATCAAAGAGGGACAAATGGACATTTATATAGTATTTTGCCCTGGAATGTAACCTGAATCTAATCACTAGAAAACATCAAAACATCAGCCAAACCCATAATGAGGAATGTTCTAGTTGGAAAAAAAGTGAGGAAGGAGTAGTAGTCTTTAAAAATATCAAAGACAGACCATGGAAATATTCTAGATTAAGAGAGGCTAAAGAGACATCACATGTAAATGCAATGTTTGACCCTAGACTGGATCCTCTACTGGAGGGGAAAATACCATAAAGGAATTATTTATAAATATTATAAATTACTTATAATTATCTACAAATTATATTCAGTTCAGTCCCTCAGTCGTGTCCGACTCCTTGCGACCCCATGAATTGCAGCACGCCAGGCCTCCCTGTCCATCACCAACTCCCGGAATTCACGCATACTCACATCCATCGAGTCGGTGATGCCATCCAACCGTCTCATCCTCTGTCGTCCCCTTTTCCTCCTGCCCCCAATCCCTCCCAGCATCAGAGTCTTTTCCAATGAGTCAACTCTTCGCATGAGGTGGCCAAAGTACTGGAGTTTCAGCTTTAGCATCATTCCTTCCAATGAACACCCAGGACTGATCTCCTTTAAGATGGACTGGTTGGATCTCCTTGCAGTCCAAGGGACTCTCAAGAGTCTTCTCCAACATCACAGTTCAAAAGCATCAATTCTTTGGCACTCAGCCTTCTTCACAGTCCAACTCTCACATCTATACATGACCACTGGAAAAACCATAGCCTTGACTAGACGGACCTTTGTGGACAAAGTAATGTCTCTGCTTTTGAATATGCTATCTAGGTTGGTCATAACTTTTCTTCCAATTTCATGGCTGTACTCACCATCTGCAGTGATTTTGGAACCCCAAAATATAAAGTCTGACACTGTTTCCACTGTTTCCCCATCTATTTCCATGAAATGATGGGACCAGATGCCATGATCTTCATTTTCTGAATGTTGAGCTTTAAGCCAACTTTTTCATTCTCCTCTTTCACTTTCATCAAGAGGCTTTTTAGTTCCTCTTCACTTTCTGCCATAAGGGTGGTGTCATCTGCATATCTGAGGTATTGATATTTCTCCTGGCAATCTTGATTCCAGCTTGTGCTTCCTCTAGCCCAGCGTTTCTCATGATGTACTCTGCATATAAGTTAAATAAGCAGGGTGATAGTATACAGCCTTGACGTACTCCTTTTCCTATTTGGAACCAGTCTGTTGTAATTGTACTGTGGTTATACAAGAGAACATCTCTAGTCTTAAGAAATACATAGTGACTCACTTAGGGGTAAGGGGCCATGGTGTATATGTTCAATAATTTACCCTCATGGTTCAGGGAAAAAAATGTGTGTTTATACACACACACACACATGCATATAGGTGTGTGTATGTATGTATATTGTATTGTATTGTTCAGTCTGTCAGTCATGTCTGACTCCTTGCGAACCCATGGAGAGCAGCACACCATGCCTCCCTGTCCCTCACCATCTCCCAAAGTAGTTTGTCCTTCATATTTATGTATATGAACAGATACAAATATATATATATATATGTATATACACATACACACACACAGTATGAGAGAGTGTGTGTGCTTGAGAGCCCAACAATGATAAAACAAATGTGATAAAATGTTAATAACAGATGAATCTGGGTCAAGGGGATGCATACACATTCTTTACAATTTTTATTCTTGCAATTTCCTTTGCAAGTATGAAATTATTTCAGATACAGCCTTTTTAAAATGTGAAGACAGTCCACAAACTGTAAGAAGATATTTGTAAGTGTATAAGCAAGAGGATTAAAATCCAAAATATATAGAACTCCTATATGTTAATAAGAAAAAGATGTCCTAGTGAAAAATAGGCCAAAACCACAAGGATTTCATAGAAGATAGTTATCAAGAATCCATGATTTCAAAACTGTATTAAAGTAACATTTATACTGAGTAGGTTGGCAAAAAAAATCCTAACACTGACTATATAGAGTCCTGCACATTGGTTGGTCCATATATATGGCAGCAGGAACCCTTAAACATCATTGGTAGAAATATAAATTGGTATAGCCACTTTGGAAAACTTGGCATTATCTTATACCTTTGAATATACACATATCATTCAATCCATAATTTCCCCTTTATGTGAAATTGCCCTGGAAAACCTTGTTGTGTATATTAGGAGACTTGTGGAAGCATTCATAGTAACATTGAAATGACAAAAAAATTGAAATAAGCCAATTTTTCATTGACTGAAGAAGCAGATATACCCACTGTGATATAATCCTACAGTGGATTACTGTATAGGTATGAAAAAGAATGATTTATAGCAATACACTATATATGTTAATTTGTGTGAATTCCAATATTGAAGTGAAAATGTGAATTGCAGACTATATATAATATGGTATTTTTATAAAGTTAAAAACCAAATAAACAGCATATTATTTAGGGGGTGCATGGTTAAATATAAAGAAAGAAATGAAATGATAAAAAATATTATTGATTCGAATGGGATTGGAAAGAAATATTTAAAGAGTTATAGTGGTATCGTTGGTTCAGTTCAGTTCATTCACTCAGTCGTGTCCTACTCTTTGCGACTCCATGGACTGCAGCATGCCAGGCTTCCCTGTCCATCACCAACTCCCGGAGCTTGCTCAAACTCATGTTGATCGAGTTGGTGATGCCATTCAACCGTCTCATCTTCTGTCATCCTCTTCTCCTCTTGCATTCAATCTTTCCCAGCATCAGGGTCTTTTCAAATGAGTCAGTTCTCACATCAGGTGGCCAATATTGGAGTTTCAGCTTCAGCATCAGTCCTTCCAATGAATATTCAGGACTAATTTCCTTTAGGATTGACTGGTTTGCTCTTCCTACAGTCTAAGGAACTCTCAAGAGTCTTCTCTCACACCACAGTTCAAAGGCATCAGTTCTTCCACGCTCAGCTTTCTTTATGGTCCAACTCTCATATCCATACATGACTACTGGGAAAACCATAGCTTTGATTAGACAGACCTTTGTTGGCAAAATAATGTCTCTGCTTTTTAATATGCTGTCTGGGTTTGTCATTGTGGTAGTGTGTTTATTAAGTTGTGATAGATTTGTAGAGGTTAACTTAATTTTTTTGCATTATAAACCTACACATATAAGCCTAGGAAGTCATATGTGAATTATTAAATCTAAATAGCAGAATTCTTAAAATAATATTTCCATTCATTTGTTAACAAAAATTTTCTTGTTGGGACTTTGCTGTCAGTCCAGTGGTTAAGACTCTGTGCTTCCACTGCAGGAGGCATAAGTTCGATCCATGTTCAGGGAACTAAGATTCTGCATTCTGTTCAGTGTGGCCAAACAAAAACCACCCAAAAGCAAATAAAATGTATTATAACACCTATTATGTGTCAGATTCTTTGCTATGGATGGAAGAGACATCTGTGAACTTTACAGGCTGAACCCCCTGCCCTACCTGATAGAAGTGTGTACACATGTCACTGAAAGATATATATAAATATGAATATCCTTATCAACAGTATAATAGCCAAACTAGAAACAATGGATCCTTCAGTAGGAAAATGGATAAATAAAAGTGATATATTTGTATATATTTGGGACATTATGTAACAATGAGAATGAATGAACTAAACTATATGTAATTACATAATGCTGATTGAAAGAAGTCAGGCACTTAATGTATAATTTATTACAGAGTTCAAAAGCAAGCAAAATTAATCTTAGTGTTATAAATTAGAATTGGAAAGGGGAGTGTTTTTCAATCTAAATGATGGTTCCATGGGTGTATTTACTTTATGGAAATTTACCAAGCACTGTACTTATAATGTGTGCCCCTTTTTTTGTGTATATATTTTTAAATTGACTAAAAGGTTACTTATACAACAGCAACAAATCTGCTCCTATGGAACTTGGATTTTCCTGGTAGGATACAAACAGGTAAAGTAAGTAAATGAAATTATAAGTTAGAAAAGGATAGGCATTATGGAGCAAAAGGAAGGAAGGAGAATAGGAAGGTAAAGGCTGTAATTTTCAATAGAGTGGTAAGGAAAACTCCTCCTGAGAAAATAGCTTTTGGTAAAAATTGAAGGTCATGAGTGACCAAGCCATGTGGCTAATTGGTGAAGAACATTCCAGGCAGAAAGGACAGTAAGTGCAAAGGCTCTGTGGTAAAAGTAGCCTGAGCAAGTGGGGAAAGTGGTAGGAAATGAAGTCAAAGAGACTGTGAGGTCCAAATGGTACAGGCCTTAGAGACCATGGTAATGACTTGGCCTTCTGCTCAAAGTGAGATAGAATACTGAGGAGTGACATGATCTGACTTAAGTTTTAACAGGGTCACCATGGGTGCTGTATTGACATTAGACAATGGGAGGCAAGGGGAAGCAGAGATGCCAGTTAAGATGCCGCTGCAATAATCCAGGCAGAAGATGATGGTGGCTTGGACCAGGATGATAGTAGTAGAGGCTGAGAGATGGCTGCATTCCAGGTAATTGAGAAAGTACAGCTGAGGGTTTACTGATAGGGTGACTTTAATATTTTTGGCCTGAGCAGTGGAAGTGTGAAGCTGTCATTAAGTGTGTTGGGGAAGGATTTGGAAGGAACAGTTCCTGGCGTAAGATCAGGAGTTTGGTTTGGATCATATTAAATTAATTTGTATTACAGACATCTCAGATGGTAAAGAATCTGCCTGCAATACAGGAGACCTGGGTTTGATCCCTTGGTCGAGAAGACCCCCTGGAGAAGGGAATGGCCACCCTCTCCAGTATTCTTGCCTGGGATATTCCATGGACAGAAGAGCCTGGTGGGCTATAGTCCATGGGATCGCAAAGAATGGGGCATGACTGAATACAGCATAGCACAGTGTGATTTAGTAAGCTGGAGTTCCCCTTTTACATAACACTCTGAAAGTTCACAAAGAAAGAAATTTCATGAGTGCCGAGAATCATAGTTAAAATTGTCATATATTCCTAATCAGTGGGGCAGATATTAATATGCTTTTACTTTTTGGAATAGAGCTAACTTGCCTTGATTATTCAAGTTAGTAAGTCACAAAAAACTCCATTGTTCTCCTGATTCCAATTTTGAATTTAAATAACTCAGGCCCTCCTTTCTTTGCCAGGTGTTTTTAGAATGAAAAATGTTAACTTATTCTTCACCGCTACTGTAATTGAAGTGTACTGTAAAGAAAAGATTGATTTTCTTTTTTAGCAGATGAGAACCTGAAATAATAGAGTGCTTAATTTGCAGCATTAAGTTCATTCATTCATTCATCCAACTTAGATATCTAACTAATGTAGCTTTTTAAAGCAGTACAGAAGACCCATTTCTGTAACTGTCTAGTGTGGAAAAAATTACATAACCCTTACTGATGAGGAGGCATGTTCAGAGAAGTTAAATGAATTGAGAAGAGTCACAAGTCTTGGTGAGTGGGAGAGCTGAAAGTTCTTACATAGAAGTTCTTGATAAAAAGAAATAAAACAGATTTTTACTTTTTTTCCTGCAAGAAGCAATGTGATTCCTCTTTCCCTTGGGCCCCGGCTCAGAGTCCTGGTTTGTGAGGTACAGGCTGGGCTTATATCACTAGGGCTGCATCATTTCCCCCTAAGCTACTTAGAGACTCCAGGCTAGTTAGTAGTCTGAGGTCTCCTTACTCATTAAACTACTTATTCCAAAGCAGTGAATATTCAGTAAGCTAATTAAAATTTGTAAGTAAGATTTCTTTATTAAAAAAATCTATTAAAATAAGAAGAAGCCCATTAAAATAATAATTAGAGCAGGAAAAAAAGATGACTATCAAATTACAGTATCTTTTGCAGCTATCCATAAAAGCCTTTTCAGTGATTTTGGCGGTAGAGAGAAGGCAGAAGCGGATTTCTACTCTAAGTATGCAGTTGGTGAACTGGAGATGAGTTAAAGGAAAATGGCAGCTATTTTGTTGAAGTGGATCTTTCACACTGTCTTAAAAGAAGGCTGCAAACCCTCTGTTCTGTGAAGTCTCTGATTGTGTGTCCTCGTGGAGATGCGATGTCATTAAACAATGTGCAGAGAATAAAGGAACAGGTTGTAAAAAGATGAGACCTTTGATGATGTTGTAACTCCAAATACAGAGAAGGCATATCTGCACAATTTCAAGAAAACAGGGAAGCCACTGATTTTTAATTGTTCTTCTCTGCAAACAGTCAGCACCGTGATTAATGGTGCCTAACGCTTGCTCCAGGGATGTCAGGTATTATATTCATCTTAGAGAATCTTCTTTAAGGGAGTCTGTAATACTTGTTTGATGTGACACCCAACTAAGGATAGAGAGACGATTTCCAGCTTAGTGTTTTCTGAGTTTTCCTATCAAGAAGAAGCCATAACCAGAATCACAGTCCCTCCAGTGTTTGTCCCTTTCACCACCTTGTCTGTCCTTTCCCTTTGAGCATTCCAGTCTGTCATCATTGCATCTCACCTTTCCACTGCTTCAATTCTGTGGTCAGACCAACAAGCCAAAGTATCAGTCAGGGTCCCAGGAGAAAACAGATGGCACACTCAAATTAGAATAATTTGAGGATACCTTAGTAAAGTGACTGTTTACACAAGTGTGGGCAGAGTGTAGGGAAACCACAAAGGATAATGCTGGTCCTGCTTGGTTCTTTTACTACCCCTTGGCCTGAAGAGATAAGGAAGATTATAGGAACCCATGACCTAGAAGCTGTGTGGAGAAGGCCAGTAACTGAGATCTTAAGTAAAAGCAGTATTACAATGAGGGAGTCTGGGGAACAAATACGCTGACCTTACTTTTGTGTCTCCTCATCTCCTACCAGTGACTTCCTTTGGCCAGAAGCCTCGAGGCATATAGGTCAGCCTCTTGGTGCCCAGAGTAGGGTGAGAGTAGATATAGATAGGGAAGAGTGAAAATAGGAAATAGAGTGTAGCCTGAAGGGCAAAGACCGATCAGAACCAGCTCTGAATGGTAACCTCACCCAGGAAATCTGGGATTCTCCAGAGATGCTCTTTTGCTTCCTTTGTTCTTGTCTTTTGGCTTCTCTTCCTTCTTCTGTCAGTTTATGTGGAGAGCATGTTATTTTTCTGAAACATGTATGGATTTTTGAGAGTAGAAGCTACATAGTATAAGTAAGTTAATTTGATCCATCCAAATGTACATACCAGGAGTTTGGACTGTTTTCGTGATTCTCTCAGCAGGCACTGAGTGCCTACTGTGATCACTGTGGCAAAGAAAGGTGAATAAGATAATGTTCTTTTCATTGAGAAATGCCTAATTCCTTGAGGGAGGGAGACAGTTGTGTTGTTGACAGGATACCAGAGTTATCTGAGGGAATGTACCAATGCATATGGGTGCCAATGAATATGGTACCAGGAGGGGTTTAGTGAGGATTAGGAAAGTACCCTCAAATTAAAACTCTGTGACCTTGGGCAAGTCATTTAAATTTACTGTGCCTCATTTCCTTGTGTATAATTTGAATAAAAATAGCTAAATAAAGCTACAGTGAGTTTCAGTGAGAATATATATAAATCTCCAAGCAGAGTGCTTATCAAAGAGTAAGAAAAATTATAATAATAGTTATTATTATGCTGTTTCTCCTGCGTGGGATGGTCTAACCCTGACCTTCCTACACATCTGCATAAATATTTTAATTACTGCTCTTTCAAAGCTTACTTCAAATATCAATTCTTCAAGAAAGTTTTGCTTGAACTTCCAGTTCATATCCTCTATTATATACTTTCATAGCTTCTCATTCTTTTCCTTGATAACACTTATCACAATTGTAAGTAACTAATAAATTGTTTAATGCTATTCTTCTGATAGCTGGTGAATTCCCTGTTGATTGAGACTGTGATCTTATTCAGCACTATATCCTGAATGCCTAGAAGAGTGTACAGCACTTAGACACTCAGTGAGTATTTGTTGGAGAAATGATTTAGATAGAAAGCCAAGCTGGAGCCTGATTGGGGAAGGTCTACAATTATGATGTTTAGATGTCTGTAATTATGCCTATAATTATATGGTTGACCAGTTTAGATTTGTTTTGCATTAATTAATTGGTTATACATTATTCATTCAGTAAGTGATTTTTGGTCACTGTGCTAGTCTGTCCTTGTGGAGCTTACATTCTAATGAGGAGAGAAGGATAATTTATACATATATATATATATATATATATATATATATATATATAATGTATGTGTTTGTGTATGCTCAGTGTGTCCACCTCTTTGGAATGTAAGGAACCAAAGCCCCCTCATCTCCTCTATTTTTGGAATTTTTCCAGGCCAGAATACTGGAGTGGGTTGCCATTTCTGTATCCAGGAGATCTTCCCAACCCAGGGATCAAACCCACGTCTCTTGCATCTCCTTCATTGGCAGGCAGTTCTTTACCACTAGCTCAGCTGGTAAAGAATCTGCCTGCAATGCAGGAGACCTCAGTTCGATTCCTGGGTCAGGAAGATCCACTGGAGAAGGGATAGGCTACCCACTCCAGTATTCTTGGGCTTCCCTGGTGGCTCAGCTGGTAAAGAATCTGCCTGCAATGTGGGAGACCTGGGTTGAGAAGATCCACTGGGGAAAGGATTGGCTATCCACTCCAGTATTCTGGCCTGGAGAATTCCATGGGCTGTATAGTCCATGGGGTTGCAAAGAGTTGTACACGACTGAGTGATTTTCACTTTTCACTTTCTTTACCACTAGCACCACCTGGGAAGCCCTGTATATAAATAATGTATAATTATATATGTTATATATCTTATATTTTAAATATAAATATTATATATAATGCCCTGTGCTGAATAAGTGCTGTGAAGTAAAATAAGGGCAATATAGATTTATGGGTTAGGGTGATGTGATCAGATTTATGAAAGATAAATCTAGCACTAATGTGTAAGGTCAGTTTGAAAGGGAAAACCCTAGAATGAGAGCAACTATAGTAGAGGATTAGTGGCATAGTTTAGGAAAAAGGTGGTAAAGATTCAAATTAGGCCATTGAAAGCAGAAAACAGGGATACATTTTTAAAGTATTTTGGGGATAGAATTGGTATTCTGGAGGTTGGGTTAACAATTGGATATGCATATAAGAAAGAAAGAGTAGAAGATAGTGGAAGTTTTTAGCCTACATAATTGAAGATGGTGATATTATTAACTGATATAGGAAACACATAAGAAAAAAAAAAGCCCTTAGCATTTCCTTATTTATTTATTTATGTTCTTTTTAGGAAATGCTGGTTTGATGGAGGGGAGAGTAAAGATATGCCAGATTTGCCTTGCCATCAGTATCCCAGTTGGGAAATGTTCAGTTTGGAAATATAATTTAGGGGAAAGATCAAGTTTAAAGATTCAGCTTAAGAATCATTCACTTAAATTCATAGTTGAATGGATGATGTTGGTGAGGGAATTTGCAGGTAAGAAGAAAATAAGGCCACAAGTAATAACTTTTCCATGGGTTGTTTGTCAGCTCTGAGAGGATGATTAAGAGGTTAAGCTGTGCTTTTGACAACTTTGAAGGGCTGAGGAGGCAGGAATTGGTGTAAGGGTATCTGGGACCTATGAAGGGGGAGGATACCTTGCTTCCCTTGCATTGTGTTAGGGCTTATACTACCAGAGCTACATCTTAGTAACAGGGATCCATTGGAAGTATACATAGACCCTCACGGAGCCTGTAATTCTGTTTCAGAATACCTCAGTCCTTGACTTGGATTGCTAGTCCTTGTCAGTGCCTGGACAAGCCAGTATAATTTTTTTTGTGGAGAAAGATAGCACCATTCTAGACTTCAAGTTGTTTCTATAAACAAAACAAGTACAACACTGGGGACACAATCGGGGGGGGGGGACAGACATAGAAGAAGACATAACAATATATATTGAAACCAGCAGAAATAACAGACAATAGAAACAGATTCAAAGAACTTTAGAGAATAAAAGGATCTGATATGGAGTATAAAATACTATGCTTTATATATTTAGCACAATAAGCAAAATGGAGAATTTTGTCAGAGAGCTGGAAACCATAAAAAACATTGTATGGATATTTTAGAAACAAAAATAAAGTAACCAAAATTAAGAATCCAGTGTATGGATTTTAAAGCAGGTTAAACATAGCTGAAGAGAGAATTAGTGAACTGGAAGATGGGTCATAAGAAAATAACCCTGCTGAAGAATGGAGAGACAATAGGATAGAAAATCAGGAGAAAGAGTAAGGGACACTGAAGGTATAGTAAGAAGTCTAACATAAATGTAATTGCAGTCCCAGAAGCAAACATAATAGTGTGTCAGAAGCAATATTTGAAATGTAAAGGCTTCTGACTTTCCAAAACTGATGAAAGACTCTAAAGCCCTAGATTTACCAAAAGGTACAATTTCAAAAGACGATTAATAAGTAGAAATCCACACTGAACACAGTGAAAACAAAAGCCACCAGTGGGAGAAATAAGAGTGACTTCAAAGGCATAGCCATTAGGCTGACTGCTGATTTCTTAATGAAAACAATAAAGCCATAATACTGTAGAATGATAAAGAGGTGAAATAATTTAAATGTCAGCCTAGAATTCTGTATCTGCCAAAAATGATCTTTCATAGTAGAGGTGAAATGAAGACATTCTTGGTAAAAAGTTGAGAGAATTTGTCCCATTTTCTCTCTAAAGGAAGCACAAAAAATATGGCAGAAGTAAAAATGTTTCAGATAGAAGGCAGAAGTGCAGGAAGGAGTGGAAAGCAAAGAAAAGGGTAAATGTGTATGTGAGTCTAAATAAATATTGTGTTTAAAATAATAATAATAAGATCCTATTTGTTTATAATACATACAGAATTAAAATACACAGTAATAATGCCTTTTAAGTTATCTAATGCTCTTACATTTTTTGCAAAAGATGGTAAAAATACCAATTAACATAAAAGTACCAGTTAATGTTAGACTTTGATAGTTAAGAATGTATAATCTCTTAGGGAATCACCTAAAGAATACTAAAGGAGTGTATAACTTCTAAATAAAGAAGGAAATGTAGAATAATTTTTGAAAATAAGCAGTCTAAAAGAAGGCAAGAAAGGATTAGAAAAAGAACCCAGTAAGTGGGACAAATAGGGAGCGCTTAGTAAGATGATAGATTTAAACCCAGATATTTCAGTAGCTACATTAAACACAAATGAAATCTAATCAGCAAATATTGTTGAATAAGATATAAAAATAAAAGCTAATTTCTTATATTCTCTAATAGATATATCTAAAGTATAATGACAAAGAATGAAAATAACAGTGTGGGGGAAAAAATACAACATGCAAACAATAAGCAAAAGAAAGTTGGCATTTCTTAATTAATATTAGATAAAGAATGCTTCAAGACAAAAAATATTACTGCAGATAAAGAGACACTAAATATTAATGACACAGCAGTTCTATATTTGTATGTACTTAATAACAGAAGCTCAAAAAGCATAAATAAAAAACTAACTGAATGATAATGAAAACACAACTATCAAGATTCATGGGATAGGAATTCCCTGGTGGTCCAGTGGTCAGAACTCCACACTTTAACTGCCAAGGGCCCTTGTTCAGTCTCTGATGGGAAAACTAAGATCCCACAAGCCATGGAGCATGGCTGCCCCATCTTCCCATCCTCTAAAACAGGGGAGATTCTCCAAGACTGGTATAAACAGTTTCCTTTTCTCCCTCTTGACTTCCTAAAGTTAGATATTTAGCCCATTGCCCTTCAGGTACACCAGATTCTCTACCAAACCTGTGTTGTTACTTGTGTTGCATTTAGGCAATGATACTATTCCTTTGGGCTTCCCTGGTGGCCCAGTGATAAAGAATCTGCCTGCCAACACAGGAGACGCAGATTTGATTGCTGGGTTGGAAAGATTCCTTGGAGAAGAAAATGGCAACCCACTCCAGTATTCTTGCCTGGGAAAGTCCCATGAACAGAGGAGCCTGGTGGGCTACAGTCCATGGGGTTGTAAAAGCATCAAACACGACTTAGCAACTAAAAAACAACAAACAACAACTTTTCTTTCATATCACTTGTTTTGAGAAATTGGTAAGATACAGAAACAGACTCCACCCTACCATTATTAAGTAGCAGTGTGACATTAAGCAAATTATTAAACCTGAAGTTCCCGTTTTGTGACTTGTAAAATTAGGATTGTGATAATTTCCTCAGAAGTTTGAGGGCTAAATGAGATCATACATGTCGACTGCCTAATACAGGGCCTGGTATGTGGTAAATGCTCCTTAAATGCTCATTTGTCATGTATTCAACCAGGGTTTTCTTTCCAGGTAGGTTGTATATGTAGAGCCTCATAAAGTTCCCAGAAGAAAGAGGGGAAAGATGCCCTGGCCACTGGCAAACTAGTTGCTAGAAGCCCTCAGCTCCTAGGTTTTCACAGGCTTCATAGATGAGAGCTAGAGTGGGCATGGGGTGGGGAGTTGGAGGTCGAGTGAGGTTGTGTCTATTCTTAGTCTCTGAATAGATCTACCCTAAGTATATTCTTTACTCTAAAAATGCATGTGGTTCATTTTTAATGAGAATTAATTATGTATGTTGAAAGGGTAGGCTATCTTTTGAGGGTAAGTATTTATATTTTACACAAATTCAGTGAAATTTCTGGATTTTTAAAAAGAAAACTGGGGTGTGTATCATTTGGTAGGGAGAGGCATTTGAATAAATACAGGTTCCCATGAAACAAAAGGATCGACTATCAGATTTCTTACATAGGACACGGAATACATTTTGATGTTTTCAATTACAGAAATTAGATTATAATTATGACTGATTCACATTGTTGTATGGCAGAAACCAACATACTATAGGAAAATTTTCCACCAATTAAAAATAAACAAAATTTTAAAAAAAATGAATTAGATTTACACGAAAGTTATCTGGACAGAAATGTGGTCTACTGTTGTTTAAAAATGCTCTTGAGTTTTAATTCTGGAATGCTGATGTGTTGCTTTGAGAAACGGCCCTGCCTCTCATTGCAGCTGATGGGAGTCAGTTTCACAGCTTGATGTTGATGCTTCAAAAGTCTGTCAAAGAAGGATTTCCCTGGTGGTCCAGTGGTTAAGACTTTGCCTTCCAGTGCAGGGTGCCCAGGTTCGATCTCTAGTCCGGGAGCTAAGATCCCACATGCCTTGAAGCCAAAAAATCAAAACAAAAAACAGAAGCAATATTGTAACAAATTCAAAAAGACTTTTTAAAAATGGCGCACACCTAAAAAAGAAAAAAACTCTTTAAAAGAACAAGCAAACCAAAATAAATCCAAAATCTGTCAAAGAGTCTTTCCATGGAGGCTGTGAAAGTGGGTTGCTCAGTTGTGTCCGACTCATTGTGACCCCATGGACTATACAGTCCATGGAATTCTCCAGGCCAGAATACTGGAGTAGGGAGCCATTCCCTTCTCCAGGGGGTCTTCCCAACCTAGGGATCAAACCCAGGTCTCCCACACTGCAGGCGCGCGCTTTACCAGCTGAGCCACCAGAGAAGCCCAAGAATACTGGAATAAGTAGGGTATCCCTTCTCCAGTGGATCATCCCAGCCCAGGGATTGAACTGGGGTCTCTCCTGCATTGTAGGCAGATTCTTTACCAGCTGAGTTACCACAGAATCCCATGGAGGCTATAGAGGAACCTATTCAATTGTACACCTACCTGATACATTTTTTATTTTTTAATGAGAGAAATAATTTTAAAGGAATCTTTAACTGAAAACATTGTCTGTGGTAATTTAGAACCACCCCTCAGCGTGTGTTTTAGAGAGATGAACGGTGTCATCTGTTCCTCATGTACTGTGGCCGCGAGGCTGACGCTTTATGTACTTCTGCAGATGCGCCTCTCTGTGAATGTCACGAGTAGTTACCAGTCTATCATGCACTGAGTACAAAGGGCAGAGCCAAACTGTAAGGGTGTCAGCACGTTATGGCAATAAAATTTTTCACAGCCTCAAATAAAAAAAAATACAGTACTTGACAAGTGCATCTGTTTTAAATTATTTCAGACACTATGGAAACAGAATTTCTGTTGTTCAGTTCTCCCGTTAGAAGTGAATTGTGTTTCCAAAAGCTGGTTTTCAAGTCAGTTGTTCAGAGTTTGGAGTTTACTTTCTAAAAAGAAAATGAAATGGTCTGGATTATTGAGCTAGCTCACATTTTAACCGTAAAGGAAATGAAATATTTTACACTGAAAAAGTAGGCTGAAAAATTGACAGAAAAAATTATTTCTCTCATTAAAAAATTAAAAATGTGTCAGGTAGGTGTACAATTGAATAGGTTCCCCTATAGCCTCCGTGGGATTCCCTGCTTTGGTAGCCCTAACCACTGAATACAATAGAAAATAAAAAATTGAAAGAAGAATTTTGTTTTATGAAGAATATTAAGGAAAAGCAAGTCTTATTACACAAGTTATGGCGGGAAAAGCACAGGAAAAGCTGTGGCGCTCAGGCAAGCTAGATAAACTCTCTGACTGCAGTTTTCACATCAGTTAAACTGGGTCTTTGTGGTGCTACATAAGATAATAGTGTAAAATTCCTGGTAAAATGACTGGCTTTAAATGAGCTCTCCATAAATGGCCGCTGTGAAAATATACAGGTAGGATCAAACCCAGGTTTCCTACAAATTCCAGGTCCACTGTCTTGTCCGGCAAGTGGCTGTGTTGGGACAGCAGCAAGCGAGGGACTGGGAGGCCAGAGTAGAGCTGCCAGTCGCTTATGTGGAACCACGCCCCATAGTCGGGCGGACAGGAGCTCTCGGTCAGATGTCACCTTCCTGTGTGATAAGAAGGCTTATCACACACAGGTGTACAAGGGAGCAGCCCCTTTTCCCTTCTCTCACTGCTCCCTGCTCCCTAGTCCCCACTGCCAGGACCCTGCCAGTACTGGGGGCAGAGACAGGCTCTCTCAGAATCCAGAACTCTCGTAGAAAGGGTGACCTGACCTTGTGACGGGAGGAAGTGTGACCTGCAGAGGGTTTTTTGTTGTTGCTCTTGTTGCTTGTTTGTTTTAAGAACAGGAAGAGCTAACACTTACCTGGTGCCTAGCACATCCCAAGCGCAATCCTGTGCCTTTTAACATATTATCTCATTTAGCGTTCAAGGCAGCCCTGTGGGGAGCAGGCATCGTTACCCCATCTTGTAGACCAGGAAAGGAGAACTTAGATGATGTGACTGCACGAAGTTGACTCAGCTAGGAAATTACAGAGCAGGGATTCACACGCAGGTCTGGCGGCTCTCAGGTGCCCTCTGGGGTCTCAAGGGAATGCACACGTGTGGTCATCTACAGTGTGTCCAGCCTTTCTGTCTTTTTATAAACTTTACTGATCGTGTGCCCTTGGGAAGGAGAGGAATGGAATGAGATTTAGTTTATTAACACCATTAACTTTAAAAATTGAACAGGATCTGGCTTCCATCCCTCATTTCAAATCGAACCACATAATGGGGATGAAAACATATTGATTAGGAAGAAACTATTTATTAGAGGTAAAATTGTTTACAGTGTAAATAAACTACATGTTCCATTATACACGACTTGGCCTTTCAACATTTCATAATCTGTTGCATTTAATTAGGCACAGTACATAAAGTGTGCATCACAAGTAAACATTGGAAACACAATGGCAAATTTTTCTAAGATCTGTGCTTCATAAATTTTCAGTTTGCTAATCTCAGTAATTATGTTTGGGTGTCAGCTGCTGCTTTTCCAAACAAGTGCTGATTCTCTCCCTTAAGTCTTTAAGGAAGCCAAACTGAGGATGAACTCTAAAGTTCTACACTTCTCCCTATTGAAGATTAAGTCATTATGTAATAATTTTTCTCTTTTATTTAACATTGTTATTAAAATGGTAAATAAATGGAGTGATAGAATTTGAAATGTAAGGTACAATTAATGCTAATTAATAAATTGGCTTTCAGTGACTATATAGACATAGTCTAGCTTTTGAAATTTGAATATGACATTTTTCTTAAAGGCAAAGCAATCTGGGGAACTTTAGTGGATTGAGAATTACAAAGTATCTGATTTTAATTATTTCAAGAATTCTCAGACCTGCCAACCCCATCCTTCAGATAGAATATAGGAATGGGATTGTTGAGTCCTGTAGCTGTGTGAGCCAGCACAGTGCCTGGCAGTTACACTCTTCAGGATTACTAAATGACTTCTAAGTGACTTTTTTTTAAAAAAAAGAAGATTGGTTATAGTTTTCATTGAAAAGTGCATGTTTTTTTGAAAGTCTTCTTTTCTAATTAAAAAAAAACCCAGCAATTACTCATCTGAAATCAATTTGAATATTTGAAAACAGAAAAACACAAAATTAGAATTTACTTGTAAACCCATTCCAAATGATAAAAGACGCATGTCCTAGTACTTTTTGTATGCATACATGTATGTGTATGTTTGCATGTACTCACCTATGTATGTCTATGTGTATTTTTACCCCACCTCAAATTCTCATCCTCTATGAGAAGGAAGAAAAAGCCCTTTCCTCCTCTTTACAATACACTGTGAATAGTTCCCCCCATGTCAATAAATATTTGTCTTCAACATTTTTAATCAGTGATCATGTTCCATTATACAGATATGCTATAAATTAATATCTCCTCTCTTTTTACTATTTTAAGTAAGACTGTAACAAATCTCTTTCATATGTATCTCTAAATATTTACTCAAGATAAATTCTAAGTAATGCTGAATCCAAGCGTATGTCTACCCATATTTGCTGGCTTACTTTACAGAAAGGTTATGCTAAAGGATAAGTAAAGTGTGTCTACTGCTCTGTTTATTTCTTTAAATGTCTTTGATTTCCTGATGCTGACAAATTTGTTCTTTGTTGAGCTCTGAAAGGTCACTGTGACACATCGAAGTGACTGCCTGAGTGAGCCTTGCTTTTACAGCTCAAGGTCTTCCCTAGATGCATCCTGTCCAAGGGACTTCCACATGTCTTCACACAGAGAAATTAATGCAACCATGGGGCTTTCCTGGTGGTCCTGTGGTTGGGACTCCAGGCTTCCACTGTTGGGGATATGGGTTCTCTCCCTGGTTGAGGAACTAGGATCCCGCAAACTGCACAGTGCAGCCAAAAAATAAACTAACTAATTAAGATAAATAAATAAATAAAAGAAGTTAATGCGAACAGAGTGTGCCTGCTCACTTAAGGCAGCAGTCTTAAACGCGATGCACATGCTTCACAGAGTAGGTGAAGATTTTCCAGAAGGTACAAGGGCATGCATGGTTTTAAAAGGGTTTCACTGGTCAGCTTTCCTTATGTGTGTGTGTATGTATGTATATATAAATGTATATATACACACTGCTGCTGCTACTAAGTCGCTTCAGTCGTGTCCGACACTGCGGCCCCATAGACGGACCTCATAGAGCCCACCAGGCTCCCCCGTCCCTGGGATTCTCCAGGCAAGAACAATGGAGTGGGTTGCCATTTCCTTCTCCAATGCATGAAAGTGAAAAGTGAAAGTGAAGTTGCTCAGTCATGTCCGACTCTTAGCGACCCCATGGACTGTAGCCCACCAGGCTCCTCTGTCCATGTGATTTTCCAGGCAAGAGTACTGGAGTTGGGGGCTATTGCCTTTTCTAGGATATATACATACTCCTTCCTAAAACCCACTTGCCTCTGAAAGCTGCTGGGGTAGAAGTTCATGTGGTTGTCCTTTTTCCTCTTCCCCTTTCCGCCTGTTCTTTTCCCACTTTATGAAATAGGTACTCCCGCTCATTGCCCCAAAGTGTGAGACCCTTTCTGGTGCTCAAAAAAGGATTATGTAAAATATTGGTGATAACCAAACCTCCTTCAGTCAGCACTTTAGAACCCAGCACCCTTCTGCTTAAGAAATACATGTGTTAATTCTGAATTGAAAAATGTGTTCGAAGTATTCAGTGGTTTACAAATAAGTTAGTGAATCAGAATTAAACCAATGCTCCCCTCTGAAGAATTCTGACTTCATAAGGGGGAATTTCAATGCTGATAAAAGATAGAACTTTTAACAATAAAGTGGGTTTTTTTCAGCTATTAAAAAAAATAAATGAATGTGTGATAAAACCTTACTTTTGATGGTCAAAGTAAGTATTAGTTATCAAAATAAGTATTTGTATTGCTTTGATCAATTTTAGACTCACTGTACTGATAGCTTAATCTAGAACATGTTAAGCATGTAGAGCCTTATAATTACAGGAAATAAAAAAGAGTTTAAAAATTTCAATTTCCATATATCACTTGTAAAACATAAAGTATATTGCATTAGTATAATATGGGAGGGAAATGAAATGGAAATACAGTTCCAAAAACAAAAGAGAACACAAAAATTTTGACTATTAAAGAAAAACAAGTTTATATGTTTTTAAAATGGATAGTGGGTATCAATTTGCTATTTATATTTGGTTGGATGCATTTTAAAGAACAGTGTTACAGTTTTATTTTAAAATGTCAGCATTTATGGCATACTAAAATAACATTGTTTATAACTGTAAGCTCACAATGAAAAATTGTAGATGCCAACTTAAAAAATGTACAAAGGAGAAAAAAATGTATGAGCAAGTACCTGATTTTTTTAAGGCAGTATTCCAGCAAAAGGTGTGCAGACTACTAATATGGGACAGGCGCCTAGACAAAAGGCTGCCTCACCTGGCTTCAGGTGGTCTCACAGGAACTGTTCCTCGCAATCGCAGTCTCCCTCCCACTTAGCCCTGGGGTGGTGTGGGTGATGAGAGCGCCAGCAGAGCTCCTCTTCAGGCTTTCCCTGGCCTGGAGCACTCTCCCCTCTCCTGTTTCTTAGCCAGAGGCTGCTGGTTCATCAGGTGCTTCACCCTGGTACCCATGGCTTCTCCCTCTCTCTCGGCTCCCTTGTTCTCCACAATGAAAGTGCTCCTCACTTGTTAGACCTAACTTCTTCCAGAAGCACTCCTTGCAGAAACACTCATTGATTCCCCTTTCCTCTTTTCCTTTAGAATGGTGTCTGTTTCCCCTTTCATTATAAAAGAAAAGTTAAGAAATTAAGGGAAAGGGGAGTCAAGTTAGAAAATAGAAAAAGTCTCTGAGATCTTGGAGAGGTCCAGGTAGATGGAGGCAGCTTATGTTTTTGGCTTCTTTGTTTGAACAGGGCTTCTAGAGGTTTGTACCTCTGAAATATGGAGTCTCAGTAGAAATACTATTGAATTGAATTGAATCGAAGCTGAAGTCCAGTTCAAATTTCACCTTATCTTTGAATTCTCCTTTGATTTCCCAGACCTGCTGGGGCTTATCTTCCTCCAGATTCCTTGTGCACTTAGAGTCTGTTCTCTGCAGTTTAGTGTGTTATCATCACCATCATGCAATTTTTGTTAATCATTTGAATATGTAGCATTGTTTTTATGACCAGATTGTAAGTTCTAGGCAAGTAGAAGTTCCTGTTTATTTTTTTGTCTCCCTATGGCACCTAGTACAGCACTAACTGTAACACATATTCAATAAATACACCTCAGTTAATTATAAAAAAGGGGGAGGGAATTGATGGGGAGTTATGGGGTTGAAATCTGGATTTGTCATACTTCACTATATGATTTAGGGCCATTTGTATATAGTCTGCATCTCTTGATTCTTCATTAATAAAACATGGGTGACAGTGATAATTAATAGTATTAGGAAAGGTCCATCTAGCCAAGACTATGGTTTTTCCAGTAGTCATGTATGGATGTGAGAATTGGACTGTGAAGAAAGCTGGGCACCGAAGAATTGATGCTTTTGAACTGTGGTGTTGGAGAAGACTCTTGAGAGTCCCTTGGACTGCAAGGAGATCCAACCAGTCCATTCTAAAGGAGATCAGTCCTGGGTGTTCTCTGGAAGGAATGAAGCTGAAGCTGAAACTCCAGTACTTTGGCCACCTCATGCGAGGAGTTGGCTCATTGGAAAAGACTCTGATGCTGGGAGGGATTAGGGGCAGGAGGAAATGGGGATGACAGAGGATGAGATGGCTGGATGGCATCACCGACTCGATGGATGTGAGTCTGAGTGAACTCCGGGAGTTGGTGATGGACAGGGAGGCCTGGCGTGCTGCAATTCATGGGGTCGCAAGGAGTCAGACATGACTGAGCAACTGAACTGAACTGAACCGAATCAGTATGGGCCCAAATCATTAATGTACCTAACATTTCTATGAGAAATATATTACACTTCTTATTATTCTCATTGTATATGAGAGGAATAATAAAATAATCTGTCCAGGGCCACTCATAGTAAATAACAGTGTGGATCTGAAACCAGACCAAGTCCCAAGTATTTCTCCAACATGTGATACTGCCCACATCCGATGTATCTACCTCAGAGTTAAAGATTCTAAGTGAGTAGAAGGCACTAGGTATATTTTTGAAAAAACTAAAAAAGTGATACAAAAGTTGAATTTAGTTACTGTATTTGGAAAGCATTTTTACTTTTCTCCCCAGCTTTATTGAGGTATAACTGAAACATAACACTGTTCAAGGTGTGCAGCAGGTTGATACAATATTTAAAAATTGCAAAATAATTACTGCACACTGTTAGCTACACCACCTCCATCCCATGACATAGTCACCATTTGTTTTTCCTGGTGAGAACACTTAAGATATACTCTCTTAGCAGCATTCAAGTATGTGATACAGTATTATTAGCTATAATCAATCCCTGGTAACTTCCACTCTACTCTGTTTCTCTGAGTTTGTCTTTTTAGATTCCACATTTAAAAACATTTTAATTTTTTCCAGTTCATAGGTTGTCTTTTTATTTATGGTTTCCTTTGCTGTACAAAAGCTTATAAGTTTGATTAAATCCCATTTGTTTATTTTTTGCTTTTCTTTATATTGCCCTAGGAGACTGACCTAAGAAAATATTGGTACAATTTATGCCAGAGAATGTTTTGCCTATGTTCTCTTCTAGGAGTCTGATGGTATCATGTCTTATATTTAAATTTTCAAGCCATTTTGAGTTTCTTTTTGTGTCTGATGTAAGGATGTGTTCTGATTTCATTGATTTACATGTGGCTGTCCAACTTTCCCAACAACATTTGCTGAAGAGACTGTCTTCTCCCCATTATGAGTTCTTGCATCCTTTGTCAAAGATTAATTGTCCATAGGTGTGTGGGTTTATTTCTGGGCTTTCTGTTCTGTTTCATTGATCCGTATGTCTGTTTTTGCGCCAGTACCATGCTGTTTTGATTACCGTAGCTTTGTAGTATTATCTGAAGTCTGAGAAGGTTATGTCTCCTGCTATGTTCTTTTTTCTGTGAATTGCTTTGGCAATTCTGTGCCTTTTATCGTACCATGTAAGATTTCAAATTATTTGTTCTAGTTCTGTGAAAAATGTCATGGGTAATTTGATAGGAATCACATTAAATGTATAGATTGTTTGGGTAGTTCGGCCATTTTAACCATATTAATTCTTCCAGTCCAAGAGCGTGGGATATCTTTCCATCTTTGAGTCATCGTCAGTTTCTTTTATTAATGTTTGTGATTCTTAGCATATAAATCTTTTACCTCCTTTGTCAGGTTTACTCCTAAATATTTTTTGGTATGATTTAAAAGGGATTGTTTGCTTACAGTCCCTTTCTAGTGTTTCCTTTTTAGTGTATGATATGACCAACAAAGGCTTAATTTCCAAAATATACAAACAACTCATACAACTCATAACCAAAAAAAGAACCCAATTAAAAATGGGCAAAAGACCTAAATAGACATTTCTCCAAAGAAGACATACAGATGGCCAATAGGCACATGAAAGTAGGCTCATTGTTTCTAATTATTAGAGACATGCAAATCAAAACTATAAAGAGGTACCACCTCACACTGCTCAGAATGACCATGATTAAAAAGCTTATAAATAACAGATGTTGGAGAAGGTGTGGAAAAAAAGAATCCTTTTACACCATTGGTGGGGATGTAAATTGGTGTAGCCACTATGGAAAACAGTATTGAGGTTCCTCAAAAAACTAAAAATAGAGTTACCATATGATCTAGCAATCCCTTTTCTAGGCATATACCCAGACAAAGCTGTAATTCAAAAAGATACATGCACCCTTAGGTTTATGGCATCACTATTTACAATAGCTAAGACATGGAAACAAACTAGATGCCCATTAACAGATGAATGGATAAAGAAGACGTGGTGTGTGTGTGTGAAATATTACTCAGCTATAAGAAAGAATGAAATAATGCCATATGCAGGAACATGGATGGGTCTAGAGATAATCCTACTAAGCGAAGTAAGTCAAAGACAAATGCCATATGATATCACTTATATGTGAAATCTAAAATATGACACAAATGAACATATCTAAGAAACAGAAACATACTCAGAGATGAAGAGAACAGGCTTGTGGTTGTCAAGGGGGAGGAAGGATTGGGGAAAGAAGGATTGAGAGTTTGGGTTTAGAAGATGCAAACTAGTATATATAAACAACAAGGTCCTACTCTATAGTACAGGGAAGTGTATTCAGTATTCTGTGATAAACCATGATAGAAATGAATATGAACAAATACATATATGGCTTCCCAGGTGGCGCTAGTGGTAAAGAACCCGCCTGCCAATGCAGGTAGACATAAGAGACTCCAGTTCGATCCCTCAGTCAGGAAGATCCCCTGGAGGAGGGCACACCAACCCACTCCAGTATTCTTGCCTGGAGAATCCCCTGGACAGAGGAGCCTGGTGGGCTACAGTCCATGGGTCGCAGAGTCAGACACGACTGAAGCACCTTAGTACACACACAAATATATAACTGAATCACTTTGCTGTTCAGCAGAAATTAACACTAAACCAACTGTACTTAGATAAAACATTTTTTCAAAAGGAAAACATTTTACTTTTTAAAGGCAGTTGGCAGTCTGCAGGTGAATAGAGTCAGGGGAATGCATGGCTATAGTAAATGAGAGGGAACAGAAGCTTTTCCAGTCACTTCTTGGCCTTGCAGAAGGGCTCTAGAAAATAAACACTCTGAAAAATGCTCACTACTCATTCCCCTGATTGCCAAAGGCATTCAGCCTGGGAGCTGGTAGTGATGAACATCAGTAGGAGGAGGAGAGTACTTGTGTTTTTATTCTCATATTTAATTGATCTTAAAATTCTTGCCCAGCCCTTTGCCTTCTGCACAGTCCAGAGTCATGAATCCCAGATATGCGGCTCAAAAGAGAAGCACGGGACAAAATATTCCTTTTCTCTCCACCAGTTTCCTGCCCGTGTTTCTATTCTGGGACCAAAGTACAGACCATTCCAGCTCAAAGACAGAGTAAGCTCTGCTCTCCTTCGAGCACATGTGTGCAGCCTGACTCCACTGTGAGCCCCATGTAAGAGGGGACTGCATGTGCTCTGTAGCTTTTGGTGCTTCCTACTGGCTGACTTTTGCAACTAATTGTATCCATCTGTTTTTAAAAGGTGAAAAAGAACTCCTGAATTTAGGTGTTGATTTCTACATTAATTACACTGATCCCAGTTGCAGCAGTGTGGTCTTAATAGCTGATAGCTGCAATACCCAAATATGTGATATCAGAATGTGACGTGCATATTTTAATTTGAGAAATAGTTTAACATTTTTAGATATTCATTTAGATGTGGTTATGCAGGTTAAACATAACATATGATCACTGCTTCTTTCATTGCTTCCAATTAAACCTTGCTTGTTAGTTTAACCTCTAGGTAATCCCATCAAACAATTGATGTCAAGGAAACACTGCCCACAGTAGCTTCGGATGAGTGGCCATTAATTTTAATTGCCTTGATATTAAAGATTAAGAAGTATTGGGACTAGCAGAATAGAAACGATCTGATGTCAAGCAAATCCACTTGCTAAAGCTTCCCCAGGCTGCTGGTGATATTAAAATTTTACTATGAGAATTAAATAAACCTTTATTAGTGATGACTGTTGTTTGATTGGTCCAGGGGTATGCATAAACACAGGATTCTTACATATCTGGAGATGAGACCTTCAATGGTATGGAGATTCCTCAATTATGAAACTGTTAATAAAGCTGTAATCTGATTTTCCTGGCTAGGTTTCATTAATGTATTATAGCTTCTCTGATTGTCAAGGTAATATTAACTACAAAGTATGGAATCCAACAGAGAATTGTTTAGAAGAAGAGAATTCTAAAATGGGCCTTTGTTGCTAAATTCAGAGTTCGGGAATTTTCATTAATTATGCTTAAGAAATGCCAAATTCCCTCTCAGCCAGGAATATCTCCGTTTCCACTATATATTCAATATTTAACTCTTTCAAAGGCCTGACAGTCTTAATCAGACAAGCTAGAGTGATGTTGTATATTGAAGGGAGTTTTTGTGTGGCAGCTCTCTAGGTCTGCCTTCTAAGCTGAGGTCGTGCTTGTGAAAGGTAGGGTAGGCTTGTGAAAGTAAGGGCTATGAGAACTTGCTTTAACAAGCATAACCAGAATGAATACCACTAGGGTTATTTTCAATCTTAATTCAGAACCTTTATTTTTAGAGACATAATTCTGGTATGGGAATGAATCTCATAGTCACTGAGGCTGCCTTCTCCTAGTGCAAAAATCCCTCCCAGAGCATCTGCGTCCGTCCTCCTGGAGGCCTGGGCTCCAGGTTAGCATCACGTCTTCCCTCTTCCTCTCCCCTGGCCTCCACTGTGAGTCAGTGGCCAAATCCTGCCTATTTGTCTTCCATGACCTCTGCCCTTTCCATAGCTCCTGTTCCGCCTGGCCCAGGCCCTCATCACCTGTGTACCCACCTAACTGCCACCCAGCAGCACGCCCTACACTATTGTCCCAAGTACCTGCCCCAAGCATATGGGGCTGAAAGAAGGCAGAGTGGAGTTGGGTCCCTCAGGTCTGTTTGAGAGCCTGATATTGTGACAGCCTAGATACTGGAACTAAGGCCAGTACGTGGAATTGGAAGGGAAGATCTTAGTTCTGAGTAAAGAACTGTGTAACCATTGGAGCTGCCTACAGTGGAGTCAGATTCGAAGTGAGTACCACTTTGCTGGTGGTGAGGATGCCACGACACAAACAGGAAATAGAGGAGGAGGCGCAGGTCTGAAGAACACCCAAGCTCCATTCGAGATCTGTTGAGCTGCAGCTTGTGGCAGAACATTTATAGGAAAATGTCCTAAAAACCAACTGAAATTCTTCATAGAAGTTAGGGATAGAGGTGGAAGTCTGGTTCACAGAGACCATAGTTGAAATTGTTAATAGAGATAAGATTGCTTAAGGAGAAAGAAGAGAGCTAAGAGCTTGAGTCTTGGAGAAAGTGTGTATGTGCACACGCGCGCGCACACACACACACACACCATAGTGTGTCAGGGAAGGAGAAGCAGAAGCATAATGTCACAAGTGATAATTACAAGTGTCAGATGCTGCTGAGTGGTAAAACAAGTTGAGAGAGAGAAGGTCATTAGATTTGGAACAGGTGTGAGGCCTGTGTGATGACAATCAACCACCTAGCCCTTGAGATTGTTAAGATGCTACTTGAGAAAATGTGTGCAAAAGGCCATGTGTAATGCTTGGTGCAAAGGAGATGCTTGTTGAATAGTTACTATTACCACCACTGTTTGAAATGAAGGAAAGAAGGGACACATAATCCTTCCTTGCGGGTGAGGGAGACGACAGTGGAACAGAAATGGCTAGGAAGGCCTGATCTGCAGCATATTTGCTTCCTGACGAGTTTTGGCTTGTTTCTGTCTGAACCTGTACTCATGGTAACTACACAGGTCTTCAGCGAATGTGCTGGCGTGTGTACACGTGCATATGTGCTCACAGTGACCCCCCCAGGATGGGACTGCATGTGGGCAGCAGCAGGCCAACATTGTCTTCCTCATGTGGCTCCCTTGCCAGGGCTCTCTAGCTTTCCCTGGAAGGATGAGCACCATGGCTTGAAGAATGAGAGATCTATTTCCAAAGCAATTAAAGGCTTGGCAGAGATGGTTAACCAGCGTGCCCACTGGTAGAAATTGGGTTGGAGGGTTCATATCACTCACTGCTTATCCTTTTCTCAGGGTCCCTAAATAGCTATTCAGGATGAAACTGTGACTCACGCCGTCTGATACCACTGCAGCATGCGCCTTTGAAAGATGATTAAAAAATTATTAAAAAGTATTTTTAAACTGTTACTTTAACAAGAGAGAGGTCAGAGCCTTTTACATAGCAAAGTGGGTACCTATTCATACATTGCTGTGTGGGTTTTAGCTTCTTCTTTATATAGCTCAGCTCCCAGGTACCTGAACACTCAATGTAACTAGAAGCAGTG
This sequence comes from Ovis canadensis, assembly GCF_042477335.2. Lineage (NCBI taxonomy): Eukaryota > Metazoa > Chordata > Mammalia > Artiodactyla > Bovidae > Ovis > Ovis canadensis. Next base: position 10,154,830 of record NC_091247.1, on the reverse strand, counting down.
CATCTTGGGCCAGAGTTTTGTTGTCAGTGAAATGTGATGAAATCTGCCTGTTGCCAAGATCCTCCTAAGAAATCTCTTCCATTTGTGCTGGTTGACATCATAAGTAGTTTGCAAAAGAAATAAATATATTCCACCTGATGAAATCAGCTGCTGATTCTGTATTTGCATTTGACCTTATTGAATTGCTTGAGTTTTCATGTTGTGACCTTCTCACATGTTAACTGGCAGAACTTGAGCAGCCATCTTGGCAGACGTACAGTATCTTCTAAGGCGGGAGACAAAGGGGTTTTTCATCCATTATTAATTGATGTTACTCTTTTCAGCATGATTCTACTGTACAGCTGCCAAAATTATTCCAGACCCCAAAAGAACAAGTCATTCTTTCACAAGTGTTTCTTATTGTTTACCTACCTTAACAAACGTTTCCTTTCATTTTTCAGCTCCTTTGGGGATGGGGGGAGGACTAATCATTTATATATGAATTGGTATATACCAACTGAATATTTTTGATGAACAACACTTCCAGCCATTTTAGTAACTCCAAGAAATGGTCTTATTCCAAGAGTGTTGAGAGGTTTGCCAAAAGAGTGAGTGAGCCTCAGCACCATTCTTCTTTATCCCCGAGATGTGATCACAGGCTAGAATCAAGTGTCTCCCAAGGTCTCCCCCGGGGGTCCTACAGTTAGTAGCAGAAATTTGATTTTTGCTTGTTTCCTCCTTTGACCCTCGCTTCCCCTTACTCACGTCCCTGTGATTTATAGGTATCCAACTGGTTTGGCAACAAACGAATCAGGTACAAGAAGAATATCGGCAAGTTTCAGGAAGAAGCCAACCTCTATGCCGCAAAGACAGCCGTGACAGCCGCGCACGCAGTGGCCGCAGCTGTGCAGAACAACCAGACCAACTCTCCCACCACGCCGAATTCTGGTGCGTATGGGTGCTCACTCCCTCCTCGGCTCAGAAAGCCTGAGGCCACACAGCCCCACCTCACAGGCCAGCACACAAGAGCCATACTGAGGATACAGTGGATTCATAAAGATTCTATTAAAATGCAGGCTTCTTCCTGGAATCAGTGAATGAGTGGATGACCAGAGGGCCTGTAAACCCACTGTTCATAGTGAGTGCCCCTCACTACCAATAGAACCTGGAACTTTCACACTTAGAAGTGGTTTTTAATTCAGCAACGAGGCCCAGTGCTATCCCTAATGATTATTTTAGCTATATTGTTCCATGTGTCATTCTATCCCTAATGATTATTTTAGCTATATTGTTCCATGTGTCATTTTAAAATCCATAGTGGTGTCATTTTTAAAATCCATAGTGGTCTGTCAAAGAACGAGTGAAATAGCAAAAGCGGGAAATTGACCTGTTGCTGTGAGTAATGAGGCTGGAATGCTGGGGTTAGTACCACAGTGCTTTCTCCCTGATGTGGCTGCAGACTTGAGTCTGCGGTCCTTATATCTCCTCAGCACCTCTGCTGACTTGGTAGGCTCAGCACGTGGTTAGCTGATCAGGACGTGGTTAGCTGTGAGAGATATGGTAGTTAGTACATGGATGCAGTATCTTGGCTCCTTATACAATACATTTTGGCCAAACTTTTTGTGGCATTTTTCATGGAATTGGAAGTGTTAAAATTACAGGGAACTTGAGTAGCAACGAAAGACGTACAGCTAGCCCAAACAGATGGGCTTGAGAAGCAATTCAAGGGGCTTTTCTAAGGAGATAATTTAAATATAGTCTTTAAAATTTCAAAAAGGGAGGGTTTTTTGTTTGTGTTGATGTCTTCTTTTTCCCTCCATCCCCCCCCAGTCCCAGGTTCTTTTTAATGGAACATGGAAATTGATGAAAGTTAGGCAGAGTGGATGGCTAAGAAAGAGCTTCAGGGACTTTCTGGAGGGCTAGTGGTTAAGACTCTGCCCTTCCACTCCAAGGGGCATGGGTCAATCCCTGGTTGGGGAACTAAGATCCCACATGCTGCTTGGCATGGCCAAGTAAATAATAAATACCTTTTTAAAATAAAAATAAGTAATAAAAAGTCTGGAGGAATTTTTTTTTTTAAAGCTTCAGAAAAATGTTTCTTCTCTGGGTAATTGTCCACCATGACAGCTAATGATGGTGAAGAGCTCACTTAATGACAAGTCCTGGAGATAAATGAAAACAAGGGGATGGTTCCAAGCCAGCTGCTGGGTGTTTCTCTGTTTTGATTCTTCCTTTGTTTCATAATTGGGTTTCCCCATCACTAAGACTTTTCTAGATGCAAAATTCACTACTTGCAGTTATTCTCCATCCTCTTAGATCTAGAAATGCTTTATGTTGTACACAACCTTTCCCTTCTTTACCTCTTCTCCTTTCCCTGCCTCTGGGTCTTTGAGGATTATGTGTGTAGCTCTCTGTTATTCAGCTACTTAACTCTTTCCTTTCCAGGTTCTTCTGGTTCTTTTAACCTCCCAAATTCTGGGGACATGTTCATGAACATGCAGAGTCTGAATGGGGATTCTTACCAAGGGTCCCAAGTCGGAGCCAATGTGCAATCACAGGTAGGAGAAATGCCCCAGCTGGGGCCTTTCTAGCAGGGTAGGGTTTGGGCTCAAAACTCCTTCCTCTCGCCCCATGGAAGTGGTCTGCACATCGTGCAGAGCCTGTGCTGGGTGCTTCCAGATGTGACCCATCTGCCCCACCATTTAATTGAATGAGAAGTCAAGTGAACAGTGACTTTGGATGATTCAAACTTGATACACTTTGTGAATGCATTCGGCTCTGGCTTGAGCTCATGGAGAGGGGTTGGGTGCATCTAACTTCTGTAACAAAATAGAAAAATCATGTGTGCCAGTGTGTGTATGGTTCTAAAACGTATTACTGTTTCATTTCTGTATTTTTTAAAAGTCAGAATACAGAAACCCGAGTTCTTAAAGTATATTCCAGGTTCAGCTGTTTTTCTAATCCTCTTAATGGAAAGCAACTACTTGTTTTTATGCATATTTCAGGGGTGTGTATGTGTGAGAGAGAGAGAGAGAGAGAGAGCCAGTATATATAAGTAGTTTCTACCCACAGCCACACACATTTGGTTGGTGTAGATGAAAAGTTTGCATTGTCATGAAGCTGTTATTGTTTAGCTGGCATGAAAAACAGATGTATGAGTTTAAATATGCAAAGAATTGTTGAAATTCTGCCAGTCACATTTGATTGATAAATTTGTCTCTCATTCAAGATGCTAAACCCTCGTGGCACACATAATTCAAATTGTTTCCTTTTGTAAGTGATGATGTTTTAATAGTTTGGGGATGATGAATTTTGTTTTGTCTCACTTCTAGGTGGATACCCTCCGTCATGTTATCAATCAGACGGGAGGCTACAGTGACGGCCTTGGAGGAAACTCACTGTACAGTCCACATAATTTAAATGTGAGTACCCTGAGGAGCATTAATGTGAGTACTCTGGGGAGCCAGATGTGAAGGGCTGTAGGAACAGTGTCAGGTAAACAGTGACAAATAAATTAATGGCCATTTGACTTGGCTTCTCATCTTTCTGGCAAGTGGGGGAAGGCGACAGCTTTACTGTACTTTTATGAACCTAAACACTGATGTCACCTTCATACCATTAGAAGTCCTCACAGAGGCCCAGGGTGGCTGGCCTTCTGTCATCAACAGAGACTTAAGCATTAGCCCATTAAGATGCCATCTTCTACCGGCCATGCTGTGTTCCAGGGAGATGGTGAAAACACGTCATTTATCATAGACTCGAGCAGTAGGAAAAATTCCCAAACGCAGCTCAGGTGAAGGGGATGAGGGCCCCAAACAGATTGACACACGAAGCTAAACAAAGACTCCTGTTCTTAAGAGCAACTTGCTACATTGTCAGTGTCCTTGGGAGACATGCTCAGCCTTTTTAATGGCCTTTCAGTTATCACTTATGGAGGGAATAATTTAAACTTTTGTAACCAATTGACCAAAACTTACTTTCCCCTCCCACCCTGACATGGATGGAAAATAGCAAACAAAGCACCTGAAAGGCAGTCGATGGGAGTGCGAGAGGGGGGACTGGGTCTCCAGGGTAGAGAGGTAGACAGAATCTAGAATTTCCGACTAGGGAGGAAATGAACTGCCCAACACATAGAGTCAGAAAGAAAATAGATAAAATTCTCTCCTTTTAGGGCCTAGCTTGCTCTGAGAGTAAATATTAATGATTTAAAAAGTGATTGAGGATGTTCAATTGTAAAAGGAAAAAAGGACCATTAAATACTCAAATCTTTTACATTGGAAATGTCAAATCTTTCTTTTTGGGTTTATAAATAACTCATAATAACCCACAACAAACCATATAAAAAGCCTTTTAGTTGCATTTCTCCTTTTTCATTTAAGTGTTTTGAAATGCTTCAGAGAATGTGCGATATCCTTATCAACATGATAAAATATGAAACTGTGATTGCCTGCAGCATTTTACAGACATGAATTCCATCTTCGCTGATGAGGCTTGATAAGGCGCTGTTGTATAATACAGTGCATAATCTCAAACCACCAGAGTAAGGATTAATTTATTTTGAAAAAAAGAATGCTTGCTGACAACCTCTCCTCCAGCTGCCACGCTGGGTAAAAATATTGTACATTTGTTGTTTATAAATTTGGATAAAAGAGGAATGATGTTTACTTCAGATGGAATATCTTTAGACTTGTATCTGCGTAAGAGTTTTTCTTTTTCTAAGTAGATTTTCACACCTGAGGGGTGAGAGCAGCTTACCTTTGAGATAGAAAAGAGGATTTCTTTGCGTCCACACACACATACACACGTGCTTGTCAGCATCCAGCCTACACAGCTGAGCCTTTGAAGATAGACCGCCATAGCTTTATTTATTTATCTTCCTAACCTGGATTGAATGCACCTCCAGCCTGGAAAACCCTTTTCCCTTCGACTCTGGTCAGCTCTGTGAGGTAGTTTGGTTCCTCTCTCTACCCTCTCCTCGCCATTTCTCTGTGGACCTACGGGGAGGAAAGGTGCTTTTTATGCAGGACCCTGCATTTAATCTGAAGACTTAGGGGTTCCCTATGAACAACATGTTGGGAGGAGGAGAAATTCCCAGCCCAGGGCTGGGTGAAGCGTCTAGACAGAGTTCCTAGTTAGCCTGGTGGCACGGGCCTAAAAAGAAGACATTTTAGGTGGACTCTCGAAACAAGTTGCAGGTGGATGTGAGCGAGGCAGGTGGATGTGCGGGAGGCAGGAGGAGGCCCCCCGCCCCGCATCCCCACTGGTACTGGGGCTCCGGGTCTGGGGGCTGTGTGGCAGGAGGCCGGCCTGTGCCGCAGGCTCTGGGTGTCAGCCAGATCCCCTCGTCGTCTCTCCAGAAAGGCCTGCCCCGTCACTTCCACTCAGTGTTCCCCAGCTCACCAGTCCAGCACCTCCCTCTTCTTGACTGACATAAAAATATGTAGCGACAAGCTGTCTGCCACAGCAGAAATCTGATCAGACATTGATTTCAGCAATTGCCTCTATAGGCCGAGACATAAGGCAAATTTGTTTCTGAGCACTGTTACTGCCGGTGCAGGTCTGAGGCAGGAAGGGCCGGCGGCCTGTGAGGAGTGCTCGCGACAGCCCAAGTAGGAGCCCCACTTACAGATAATTGGAATCCGGATTCGAATAGTGTGTGCGCCTCCACAGTTCATGCATTTTCATTCTACACGATCCTATTTGGAAGGAATTTCTGGCCTTCATTTTCCAAGGGTTATACGATCTGGCTGTCAGGCATGTTTAGAAAAAGGTCGGGGGGAACTTCTTCTCTATGGGAACGAGGATTAAGCTGGGTTGAGGTTTGTACTGTGTGGAGCTCAAGGTCTTGCCAAAGCATTGCACTGAGCTTCTCCACCGCTCCCTTCTTACAAGATTTTTTTTTTTTTTGAGTAACTTGATTTTTACCAGCAAATCAAAGACCGAGCGAGGTGCCAGCTCCAGACCAGCTGAAGCCCTCCTTCAGCGTGCTGACTTATTGCCAAGTCTTTACTTGGTAGGATGGATTTGTTTTACATGCATTTAATCCCACTTTAACACATGCTTCAAACTCCTGCCAAAGTGGGTTTAGAAAATACATTTTGCTAATGCGTCTTTGCTCTCATGTTGTCATCGGGGTATTTTCAGTCGGGGAGTAGAATTAATATGGAGACGTGCACCGATGAACTGTGCTTCTCCTTTCAGGCTAATGGAGGCTGGCAGGACGCAACAACTCCATCTTCTGTGACTTCTCCTACTGAAGGCCCAGGAAGTGTGCACTCCGATACCTCTAACTAATCTCCGGCAACACTTTTCCCTGAGCTGACATGCCTTGATCCGTGCATTCAGAGCAATAGGAGGAAAAGGAAAGCGCTTTTTGTAGCCCACCATCTACAGCTTTACTGTAAAACCTTGTCTTATTAGAGAACTTGGTAAATCTGTTTTTTAAGGAATCATAATCATTTGTATTTATACTTAAAAAACACACAATGTTAAAAAAGCACTTTATCCAATTAGGCCAAGGTTTAACATTGTTGACAGTCCTGTAGCTATTTTATCATAATTTATTATCAATATTTTACATGAATGGTTTCTCACTTGCCAATTACTTGGCCTTAAGGGTAAAAAAGTACCATATATGCTAAACCTCAATCGTTAAAGCAGATACAAAGACTCACCTCACCTAAATTGAACTTCTTGCATATTTCCATCGCAGACTTGGATTGTCCTTCTTTCATATCACTAATGGAGTTGGAATAAAGGAGCTGTTTGGCTAACTGTTAATGATGGTTGTGTTTAAGAATCTTCCTCGTCACACTTGTGTTTCGATTTCTTATGTTATAATTAGATCAGAGACCGGTAGCATCTTTTCTCTCTCTGAAAGCACCAGTTCCCAGAGTCTGCTCGGTAATGACATTATGGATCCAGATTGTTCTGAGAGATGAAGATCCTTGCTGCTGATACAGGTGACCACGAGATCCGTCTGGGGGTTTTACGGTGTGCGCTGGGTGCTGCACAGACTTGTCAAGGTTTGCTACGTCCTCTGGGCATCCACACAAAGGCCCTGCTCTCTGGAGTGTTGTATATAGTGTAGCAAAAGAGTATTTATACATCTCACCAATCAAAACACAGCTTAATTACCTCATGCGAACTCATACGAACCAATAGAATTTCAACATGTTCTGTAGCTTAGAGTGCTCACTTACTACCTCTGAACAATACTCACGCTGTAGTTTGTCTCTTTCTTATCTTTTTGCATCTTGTAATTAACTCTTTGTTTCTCTTCATAAAATGTAATGTACATTGTAATCTTTTAAAAGAAAAATCAGGGTTGCATTCGCAACTTTTAAAAAACTGAGAGTGGAAACATTGGGTCTTAAATTAACACAGGATCAGTAAAACTGTTGTAAATACTGAGAAGCATTTTGAATGTTCTTCATCTTGTTACTAATCCATGCAAAAAAGAAAAAGAAAAAAAAAAGCGATGACTAATTGTGATGCATTCAGATTTCAGTATTCAGTACTGTATATTTCACCCTGTGTAATAGGGCCCCCTCTCCTTTCTCTCTTTTTGTATTGTATGCGATTCTGAAACTGATTGAGTCATGAAAATAATTTGTGGCGGTGATTCTAATGTATTAAAAACGTTTCGTGTTCCTTTCTAACTGGATTACACCCTGGATTGAAAAAGTCTTCCTCGTGGTAGTTATATGTAGTTTCAAACATGAATAAACTTTTTGCTTTCATCATTAAATGTTGATGCAAGTTTCTTACCCCACAACGTGAGTCAGTCTGTGCAGGCAGAGGAGAAAACCCACCTAGAAGCCGGCCTGAGCATGTAAATGCGTAACCTGTGAGAGAGGGACTCGGAGGTGAGTCCAGATGAGGCTGGAGTGGCTGACCACACTCTGCAGGCTCTAGGTCGGCTGCCAGACCAGTATGAGGTGTCCTCACTTGACACGCTGTAAGAATACTGCAAGGAAAATACCATCCCCGTTTCACAGGTGAGGAAACTGCAGTTCATAAAAGTTAAGCAGGTGCCACAAAGTCAAAGGCCTAGGCCAACAAAGGCCATGCTTGGAACCCAGGTCTGTGTGTATTCTTGTAGCTCACTCTCTCCTGACCTAATGATGCATCTGACACCTGCTGGATGCAAAGACCTGTTCAGTAATAGTTTTTAATATTAATTTTTATTTATTTGGCTGCATGGGGTCCTGGGGCACACAGTATCTTTTTTTGTGTGTGTGTGTGGCATAAGGACTCTCAAATTGTGATGCATTAGCTCAGTTGCTCCATGGCGTATAGGATCTTAGTTCCCTGCTGCTGCTAAGTCACTTCAGACGTGTCCAACTCTGTACTACCGCATAGATAGCAGCCTACCAGGCTCCTCTGTCCCTGGGATTCCCCAGGCAAGAATACTGGAGTGGGTTGCCATTTCCTTCTCCAATGCATGCATGCATGCTAAGTCGCTTCAGTCATGTCTGACTCTGTGTGACCCCATGAACAGCAGCCCACCAAGGCTCCTCCGTCCACGAGATTCTCCAGGCAAGAGTACTGGAGTGGGTTGCCGTTTCCTTCTCCACTTAGTTCTCTGACTGGGAATCAAACCTGCGTCCCCTGCATTGCAAGGTGAATTCTTAATCACTAGATCACCAGGGAAGTCCCTTGTTTGGTAATTTTTAAATAAACAGTCTTGTCACATTCACTTATTTGCTTTCCTAACTTCAGTGAGATACCAGTTTACAACAGATGAAAGTTTGTCCAAAAAGAGTGAGCTTCAGGAAAAAAAAAAAACCCACAACTTCTCTTAGCATACCTTTGAAAACTAAACTGATAAGATGTAAGACCAACTAGAAATCCTTTAGCCGGATTAAACATTGTTTTTTGTTCACATTGTCAGAAACTCCATGTATTTACATGTCCATCTGTCGCTAATATCTAAAGCTTTGTAATAAAAGAAGTCGATAGCAGGTAATTGGCCTGTTTACTATATCTCGAGGAAATCGACTCACAGGAAATCAGATTAATGTTAATCAGTTGCAGCAAATTGTCTCTGATAAATACAACTGTTTTACTATTTCAGTTGGTTGAGCCAGGCAAAACAAGGGCTAGGGCCACCGTTCGCATTAATCTTGAGGCAGTTACACTGTGAGAGTAAACTTTATAAAATAGATTGCCCTCAAAGCTGTCCTCCCTTGAGCAGGCTCTCGCCTGCCTGTAGGAATCTCTTCCCTGGCTAAGCAGTTATTTGCATGATTCAATTAGCTTATGGGTCAGCCTTTCTTATCTTTGTACATAAAACCATTGCTACGCTGTATGGTTTTGAAAAAATATCCTGTGGAAACCAGACACACATGCACACACACATACCTCTCTTTACAGTCTAGAAACACATTTCCTGAGACCCACCCCAGGGCTCCTCTTGGGCCAGCCTAGTGAGAAAGGCACATAGCAGCGTTGGAGATTCACACGATGACTGACAACACTTAAGAAGGGAAGGATATGAGTCTGTATTCTGGGGAGGCCTCGATGAAAACAGCAATTGCTTTCCCAGAAGCTAGTTTCGGAGGCACTTGTACATAACTCCTCTGCTCTTCAGTACCCCTCTAGCGGAGGCCAGAAGCACCCTGGCTTCATAGATAAGGAAACGGGGGCAAGGCTTGGGCCCCAAGGCTCTTAGGTCTCCCTCCAAAGTGGGTGAAATGTATTGATCTGATAGATTTCACCAGGTACTTTTTCTGGGGAAAGAAATGGGTTAAGCTCTCAATCCAGAGCACAGTGAAATCAGGCCTCTACCCTCAAGGGGCTTCCTGGACCTAGCCCTTGTTCAGAAAGCATACAGGGTGCTGGAGAGACCGATAGGTGTCTGAACCCCAAGACGGGGGAAGTGAGGACCCCACAACCCATTCACAAGTTGAAAGAACACAGCAGCAGGAAGCCACCAGAAACACCCCATTGCAGATTAGGGGGCCTGTCCATGCATCCAGCTAGATGCACAAGGGTACATGGGGGCTCCTATGACACAACGCGTACCTTTGTTACCAACACTGTACTTGCGTCCACTTGCTGACACACAGTAAAGCCAATCGACTGATGACGGGTTGTGGGGAAAGGAAAGGACAGCGTTTACTGCAGGGCGCCAAGCAAGGAGCTCAGGACAGCAAGTGCTCAAAAAGCCTGAACTCCCTGATGGGTTTCAGCAAAGCTTTTTTAAAGGCCAGGTGAGGGAGGGGCGTCCCAAGGTGAGAGATCAACTTCCACACCATTCTCTGGCTGATGGTAACAGGGCAGTGTCATAGGGGTTAACATGGTCAATCCTTAGGCGCCAGTAGGTCTGGGAGCTACAGGCTACCTGCTGGTGATCATCAGGTAGTTAATTTCTTCCATTTGGTGGTGGTTTTAGCGTCTGCAAAACAGTTCAGGAAATGTGCCTCAGACACTATTATCCAGGGCCTTTGGAGAGGAGCTACAGCAGAGGCTACAAGGAGGGGGTCTGTCCCAGGAAGACCTCACAGGATCCTGCTCTGTTATACTTTCAGGAATTTCTGGAGCCGTGTCTGAGGAGCTCCGCTGGACAGGAGGTACGTGGGCGGCATGGAAGCCTCTAAGGACAGCGGACCAGGTGGGCTTGCCAACTGGTTAGAACTTCTCTGCAGCGCTGACTGGGCATTAGTCTGGTGCCAGTCCTGGCCAGACGCCAGGGAGGGCAGGACGGGGTTGGAGAGCCCCCTTCCAGCACCTTACTGAGTAGAGGAGGTGGCAAGGGGCTAAGTCTCCCAGATGCGGAGGTGTTTGGGGTACACGTTGGTGCTGAGGGAAAGGGACCTTCCCCACCCAGGCTGACAGCTCCAGTTCACCAGCATCTCCGCCAGGTAAACTCTATATTACTTAGCATTTCCCATGGAGTCCCATGTTGTGGGTGCTAGCCGCCCATCTTCAGATGGGGGATTTGAAGCTCAAAGAGGTGACATCACCTGTCCAAGCTTTCCCACAGAGTTTTGCCCCACGGAGGCCCCCTGTGACACTTTGAGCCACCACTTGGAGTGGGACAGAGAGAGGCCCCTGTGAGCTAGCAGGGGAGAAAAGGAAGGTCCCTTGCTGGGCGACGTGATCAGAGGAACCATCCCCCACTCCAAATTCCTTACAGCTTGCAGCCCTCCTACTTCTGTCTTACCGCCTGGGACCCCTGAGGACACACGTCCTATGGGGCAGACAGGACGTGTGTCACAGACAGTGCGGGACAAGAGACAAGGAAGACCGTCTGCTTGGGCAGCCCTGGGGGCTAAAGGAGGCAAACAGAGCAGGGACGGTAGCTGTCCTGGTGCATGTTGTGACGCTGCGCACAAGGACCTGTGGGGGCCTGTCCAGGCTGCGTGCAGCTTAGCCCTGGCTCCTGGGCCCTCAGCCCACTGCCCACATGGCCCCTCCTCTGTGTGGGAGCAGGTCCCACACCCAGGCACGGATTTGGTTTTTGTTGTTTGTTTAAAGATGGACCATTTTATTCAGTTATTTTTGACTGCACTGGGCCGTCCTTGCTGCGCACAGGCTTTCTCTGCTTGTGAGTGGTGGCTGCTCTTCATTGAATGGGCTTCTCGTTGCAGAGGCTTCTGTTTTTGCAGAGCATGGGCTGTAGGGTGTGTGGGCCCAATAGTCGCGTCATGTAGACTCAGTAGCTGTGGCTCCCCGACGCTAGGCTCAGTTGTTGTGGCGCAAGGGCTCAGCTGGCCCACGGCCTGTGGGATCTTCCCTGACCAGGGATGTTCCCTGCATTGGCAGGCAGACTCTTAACCGCTGGGCCACCAGGGAAGTCCCCCAGGCGCAGGTCTGAATCTCGGCTCTGCCTCCTCCCGGCTGTGTGGCCTCGGGTGAGGAACTGAACCTCCCTGAGCCTCCTCATTCTCTCTTCTCGGACCTGTGCTTCTGTGCCCATCTCCCTGGTGAAGGCCTGTCCTTTGAGGCTGGGCCCAGGAGACCGTGTCCTCCCGTGGAGCCAGGCCCTTCCTTTTCCCTCTGGTACCGCTTTATCACCCCTCCAGGACATCCAAGCAGAAACCTACAGGAGGAGGTTCAGGAAGACCAGGAGTGAACCAGGGGGTTGGGGGGTGGGGAGTAGAGGCCAGAGGGGGTGAACCAGGCAAGGAGGAGGGCCTGGGCACAGGCCGGTGGGGGCGGGGCATGGTGAGCAGAAAGGTCATGGCGGCCAACGTGGATGCTTATTCCTCCGTCCCAGCTCTCTCCAAATACAGTGGCCTCGGGAGGAAGTTTCTAGCATTTGCTCCATTTTACAGATGAGGAAACTGAAGCTACTTGGCCAGATACACACAGAGATGGAATACGAGTCTGATAGGATATGTGTGTGCTAAGTCGCTCAGTTGTGTCCGACTCTATGCGACCTCATGGACTATAGCCCTCCAGGCTCCTCTGTCCATGGCATTCTCCAGGGAAGAAAACTGGAGTGGGCTGCCATGCCCTCCTCCAGGGGATCTTCCCAACCCAGGAATCGAACTTGTATCTCTTATATCTCCTGCATTGACAGGCGGGTTCTTTATGAGACTGTGCAAAAACCCACATTTTCCACTGTTTGTGTCTGGTTGTCTCATAGTGTCTCTTTCTTGTCATGCTGGACAGGCTTGGAGGTGGGAACTGAGAGAGAAGGGGATGGGTACCAGCCTTTCCCCTCAACACAGAGCCATCAGCTCTTCTTTCCAGGCGCCTGGGACCCCAGGGACCCCCTCAGGAGGTGGCCACGTCCACAGGCACTTCAGGCCAAAAATGGCCTGCAACATGTCCCTGCTGGGCCTGGGGCCCCCGCCCCATGCGCAGTGAGCCCACCTCCCAGCAGTCTTGATCACTCAGCTGTTCCAGGCTCAGCCGGTGGTCATGGAGCCTCCTTCCAGCTGGGCCCCATTAAGTGTATTGCCAGGAGTCACCACCCAGCCAAGCAGGTACTGGCCTCACCACAGAGACAACAGCAGACGCCCAGGGTTCTGTGTGGCCCTGTGGAGAGGAAAGCACCGTGACTTAGCACTCATGAATGGGGGCTCCGGGTGAGACCCCCATGGGGGGATCCTGGCCCTACCTGCTGTGTGTCCTTGGGCAGGTTCTATAACCTCTCTGTGCCTGTTTCCTTTGCTGTCAAGCACTTGCCTCCCAGCATCATAGGGAGGATCAAGCAAGTTGGTACCAGTGCAGGGTCCTGTGTGTTGCAGGGGCTGAGGCCAGCTGCTCTTACTCTCTGTTAGCCCACAGCTTGCTTTGTGCTGATCATTTGCACTCGAATTCCAGCTTGTGTCCCCCTTCACTCGCTATTAGCAAAACCCAGTTCTTCTGCCCCCAGGTAGGTTCATCGCTTTCCAATCAGCATGAGATGGTGTGAAGAGTCAGGCCAAGTTCTGCCACTTTCTAGCTTTGTGTGACCTTGGGTGTGTCACCTCTCTCTCTGTGTGACCTCAGTTTCCCCATCTGTGAAATGGGGAGAATGTGTTCCCACCTTCCTTGTAGGGATGTCGTAACGATTAATGAGTTGCACTCATGGTGCCTGGCCCGTGGGATGGGGTGGGTTCCCTTCTCATTGCTGTTATTGTTACACACTGCTCCAGGTGATACAGGAATGCCTGGTCATCTCTGCCTCCTCTGGCTAGAATGATCAGTTCCGGTCAGCAGAGAGATGGCCAGGGGATGTCACCTGCTTAGTGAGGATCCTGGGGAGATTTGGCCCCTTCAATCCACCTACTCTGGCCTGCTCACTCCCAGCCCTCAAGGCTGGCCTCAGACCTTGGCCTCACCTCTCACCACCATCGCAGGAGATAATAAAAGGCTGATTCTTTTTTTCCTGGTAAAATTTCAGCAGAAAGTGTATGCATCATTAAATATGGAAATCCAGAATTTTATTAGCAATCTGCTAGATCTGAACTGACGCCAATTAAACAAAAAAGATATCATTTATAAAAAGGCAGAGTTCAACTTGTATTAAATATGAAATGCAATTTTCTCCTGGTTTTGATTTATTACTGGTGGTCCATTGTTCAAAGAAGCATGTTATATTTCAATAGAGAAATATTGTTTATTCATTAATATTTTAAAACAGGCTTATTGCTGTGCATGGCTCTCACCGAATGAAACTTATGATTTAAAACATGAATTAATAAACACATTTGAAAGTGTTAGACGAGATCACAACCTCTCATTTTTCATTTTCCTGGGAGCATATTAAATTTTTATAATTCTGCATCTACAGTTTTTTCTTTTAAATAAAGATGCAGATTCCGAATTACTCTGCTAATTTCAGGTAACCAGGAGCAAAAAGCAATATCATGGGGACCCATGTCAGGATCACAGAATCCCCAAGAAGACACTCAGGGTTATTTTTGTAATATTCATAAATCAAAATAAGTGAGCTTTGTGCAGGAGGCAGCATTCATGTGTGTGAGGATGCTGGCTGGGCTGGGTGCATGCTTTGGGACTGTCTGTGTGCACGTGGGCTTAAAGTGTCCGCGTTCACAGGCACATGTGTGTGCTTAGATTTGTGTGTCCACCAAAACATATGCATGGCAGCCTAGATTTTTGAGTATGGGCAGTCTCAATGCATCACAATTGTTCGTTCTGATGGTCACTCACTCTTGATTGAGCACCTACTGTGTGCCAGGCACCATGCCGGTTACTGAGGGGGAGATGGTTACAGGGTGATCTCCCTGCTTTCGCCTGCTACCAGCCTGCGTGCACAATCTCCCCACAAGGGGCTGGGGTTGCCAAGTTCCCCACAGTTCCCCCAGCACCAAAAATGATGCCTCCTGATGGGGAAGTCTTGGGAAATATGGGTTGATGTGCAGGTGAACCGAAAGTTTGGGAAGGGAGAGACATTCATGGGCTGGAGGTGGGAAAGGGCTTCTGCGAAGATGATGTGAGCTCAGCCAGGAGGAAGACACAGATGGGATGGGGGACCCCGGGAGGTATGGAAGGGTTTCCCTGATAGCTCAGTTGGTGAAGAATCTGCCTGCCGTGCAGGAGACCCTGCTTCAATTCGTCAGGAAGATCTGCTGGAGAAGGGATAGGCTACCCACTCCAGTATTCTTGGGCTTCCCTGGTGGCTCGGCTGGTAAAGAATCCACCTGCAACGTGGGAGACCTGAGCTCAATCCCTGGGTTGGGAAGATCCCCTGGAGAAGGGAAAGGCTGCTCACTCCAGTATTCTGGCTTGGAGAATTCTGTGGGCTGTATAGTCCATGGGGTCGCAAATAGTCAGACACATGGGGGATGAGCAGGTCCAGGTGAGACAGAAAGGAGGGCACCACCTGAGGACAGGGAGTGACTGCCCCAGCCCAGCTGAGTCCCCCTAAACGCTCTATGGGACACGAGCTGTCGTTGCCCCACTTCGTAGAGGGGGAGGCACAGGTCTAAGAGGGAAGAAAGTTGCCTCTGGGTGGGGGCTGAGGTTCACGCCTCCTCTGAAGAGGTGAGAGAGGGGAGGTAAAATCTGCCAAATTGAGTAGTGAGGTCGGGTTGCCCCAATGTGTGGGAGAAGATAGGGATTTGGGGAGACTTCAGGAAGCCATTTACAGAAGGAAAAACTGTGGGTGGTGAAAAAGCAACCGCTTCCCCAACCCCTGGCTCAGGAGGAACTTCGCCCAGCCTGACCTGGGGAAGTAGAAGCCCAAGAAGGTCCCGAAGGCCCCCTGGGAAAAGCGACGTGCTACTCCATCTGGCTCACGCATGCAGGGGTTTCTCCAGAGTGGACCTGCTGGCACTGGGTATATGCTTCTATACTTTAAAAATTATTTATTTTTAAATTTATTGGGCTGCACAGGGTCTTAGTTGAGGCATGTTGGATCTTTAGCTGAAGCATTGAAACTCTTAGTTTTGGCATGTGGGATCTATTTCCTTGACCAGGGATCGAACCCAGGCCCCCTGCATTGGGAGCTCGAAGTCTTAGCCTTTGGACCACCAAAGAAGTCTGTGGGTACGTGCTTCTCGTGAACTTTACTGGGCAAGGCCAAATTGTTTTTCTCATACCAATTTACATTTCAAAGTCCTTGCCAACTTCCTGGTATTTCAAATTTATTCCCAATCTGCTGGTTTGAAGGTGATATGTCGTGATTTTAATGCAAATTTCCATGCTTACTAATGAGGTTGCACCACTTTTCCTGGTGTTTCCTGATTAATTTGAGTTCTCTCTTCTGCAAAGCACCTATTGAAGCTGTTTTCCATTTTTTGTTTGTCTTTTTCTTACTGATTTGTAGTGTTTTAATAAACAGTATTAGAGTGCTTAATTTTAATGAATAAAGCCTTTTTTTTTTTTTCCTTTTTAGTGACTGCTTTTGTGTATGGTGTGAGGTAGGGGGTCTGGTTGTTCCAGCATCATTTATTGAAAAGTTTGTCTTCCCCCAGTTATCTGCAGCATCACCCCCATCACCAACCAAGTGCCCACCAATGTGTATAGTTTCTGCTGCTAAACTGCATGTCTGCCATGGTGCTGGTGGCACACTGGCTTAACTCGCAGGGCTTTGGGGTTGATCTTGGGTGCTTATAAAACAAGTTGCTCTCACCTTGTTCTGTCTCAGCAATATTCTGGCCATTCTCAGCCCTTTATATTTCTCCATAAGTTTTAGTATCAGCTTGTCACCTGTCACAAAAAATTTCTCTTGGGATTTGGATTTGGCTCACATTAGGAGAACTGATCTCTCTAAAATATTGAATCTTTGAATCCATGAGCCAAATCTCCGTCTTCATTTCTTTAGATCTTGTTTAGAGTCTGTCCATAAAGTTTTATGAGTTTCTCCACCCAAATGCTCAGGCTCCCACTCACTTGTACAGGGTCCCTCAAATTTCTCTTTGTCTACATTTTCTCCCTCTGAGCCATGGCCAGGGGTCTGGCCTTCCCCGATGAAGAGGTCCATCCAGACGCAGTGTCACCCCTGAGAAGCTAGGTCCTCTCACTGGGACTGCGAAATCAGGCAACATCTCTTCTCCCTCCCTCCTTCTCTCTCCATCCCTCTCCCCTTTCCCCCTTCCTTCCTTCTTCCTCTTGGTCTTTAAAAAAATTAATGGATTTAATTCTTTTTAATTTTAAGTTTTATTTATTTTTGGCTGTGCTGGGTTTTTGCTGCTGTGTGAGCTGTTCTTTAGTTGTGGCAAGCAGGGGCTCCCCTCTGGTTGTGACGTGTGGGCTCCTCTCCGGTTGCGATGTGAGGGCTCCTCTCTGGTTGCGATGTGCAGGCTTCTATTGCGGTGGCTTCTCTTGTTTGGAGCAAGGGCTCTAGGGTGTGTGGGCTCAGTGGTTGCAGCTCCTGGGCTCTAGGGCTCAGGCTCAATAGTTGTGGTGCGCAGGCTTAGTTGATCCACGGCATGTGGGATCTTCCCGGCCCAGGGATCAAACCCGTGTCTCCTGCATTGGCAGGCAGACTCCTTACCACTGAGTCACCAAGGAAGCCCTGGATTTAATTTTTTAGATTTTTAGATTTAATTTTTTAGATTTTTAATTTTTTAATATTTTACAGTTTCTATAGTAAAATTGAGTGGAATGTGTGGAGAGTTCCTATATACTCCCTCTCCCCAACACGCGCACAACCTTCCCCATGACCTACATCCTGAACCATAGCGAAACTTTAGTTGCAATTGGTGATACATCCTTATCACCCAAAGTTCATAGTTTATATTAGGGCTCACTCTTGGTGGTGTGTCTTCCATGGGTTTGGACACGTGTATAATGGCATGTCTCCACACTGCACTGAATAATATCATACAGAATGGTTTCACTTTCCTGAAAAATCTGTGCTCTGCCTATTCATCCTGCCATCTTCCCTAACCCCTGGCAATCACAGATTCTTTAATAGTCTCCATAGTTTTGCCTTTTCTAGGATGTCGTATAGTTGGAATCGTATGTATATAGTATTTTCAGGTTTGGTTGACTTCTTCCACTTAATCATATGCAGTTAAGGTTCTTCCATGTCTTTTCATGGCTTGGCACCTCTTTTCTTTTTATTTATTTATTATTGTTTTAAGCAGAGAGACATTTTATTAGCCTCATTATGGCAATGCATTCCAGGAGGGGATGATCCTCAGAACAGAGCCCACTGAGTTGCAAGCAAACTCATTTCTTTTTAGAGCTGAATAATATTCCATTTTGGTACCACAGTTTATTTATGCACTCACCTAATGAAGAGCATCTTGGCTGCTTCCAAGTGTTGGCAATTATGAATAAAGCTGCTGTAAACATCCACATGCAGCTTTTGGTGTGGACATACATGCTCAACTCCTTTGAGTGAATACAAAGGACCGTGACTGCTGGGCCATAGGATAAGTGTGTTTAGTGTGTTTAGACTCCTGGTGCCTCAGATGGTAAAGAATCTGCCTGCAATGTGGGAGACCTGGGTTCAATCCCTACGTCAGGAAGATCCCCTGGAGAAGAAAATAGCAACCCACTCCAGTAATCTTGCCTCAAAAATCCCATGGATGGAGGAGCCTGGCAGGTTACAGTCCATGGGGTTGCAAAGAGTTGGACATGACTGAGCAACTTCACTTTCACTTTACTGTGGTAGGAAACTGCCCAACTGTCTTCCAAAACGGCTGTACCGTTGGCATTCCCGTCAGCCTTGAATGCGAGTTCCTGCTGCATTTGCTGTCCGTGTTCTAGATTTTGGCTGTTCTAGTAAGTACACTGTGGTATCGCTTTGATTTGTGAGTCCCCAGTGCTATATGATGTAGAAATCTTTTGCTCCCTTATTTGCCGTCTGAATGTCTTTGGTGGGTTGTCTGCTCAAGTCTTTTGCTCATTTTTTAATCTAGTTGTTCTTTTCCTTATTGTTCAATTTTAAGAGATTTTTGTATATTTTGGATAACAGTCTTTTATCAGGCTTGGCTTTTGCAAATATTTTCTCACAATCTGTGGCTTATCTTTTTGTTCTCTTGACATTGTCTTTCAGAGCAGACACTTTATTTTTTTAATTTTTTAAAAATTAATTTTTAATTGAAGGATAATTACCAATATTGTGTTGGTTTCTGCCATACATTAACATGGATCTGCCATAGGTATACATATGCCCCCTCCCTGGGAGGCCTCCCTCCCCAGAGCAGACATTTTAAGTTTTAGTGAAGTCCAGCTTATCAACTATTTCTTTCATGGATCATGCCTTTGTTGCATCTAAAACACCCACAGAGGTATCTGCTCGTGGGTTTCTGCTCTGGGGAGTTATGATTCTCTGTGTTCCCCTGTCTGTCTCTCCAGTTTGAGAAGTGGGGGCAGCCGTGTGGCCTGTGACCGAGTTGCTGCTTTTCCAGTTTGTTCAGCTTTTTATTTGTTGTTTGGATGAAGTGGCAATTCCTAAGCTCTTTTTTTTTTTTTGGTTTGTTTGTTTCCCTAAGCTCTTTACATGCAGGATTAGAAGCAGAAAGTCCCTCCTGGCTTCCTTACTTTCCCTTAAGCGCGTGCGTGCCCGCGCGCGCACACACTCCATCATTTATTCATTTATCTTTGGCTGCCTCAGGCCTTGGTTGCGGCATGTTGGATCTTCATCACAGCGTGTGGCCTGCAGAGCTCCTGGGCTCCCTAGCTCTGGTGTGCAGGCTCAGTAGCTGCAGCATATGGGCTTAGCTGCTCTGTGGCGAGTGGAATCTGAGTTTCCCGACCACAGATCAAACTTGCTTCCCCTGCATTGGAAGGTGGATTCTTAACCACTGGACTACCGGGGAAATCCCTCCTGTTTTCTCTTTTTCTGTAAAGAAAAAACATACTAGACATCTTCCTTTGTCTTCCTAGACACTTAGGCAGTCTTTGGTGTTGGCATCCTGGTTCTCTATGGCAGAGGGGTCTTCATCTAACTCATCTCCTACAGACATGGTTTATCACAGTGCTCCATAAACAGCATTGAACATGAGTTACCGGGGACACAGCTGATCATTTTTGTAGGACACATTTGCAAAAGTGGAGTTGCTCTGTCAGATTCAGGGCATATGAATTGTAAATTTTGAGAGAAACACTCAAGTCTCCCCTGAAAGGCTAGCCTGCATCGTGTCTATTTCAGGCAGTCTTGCTGTTCAGTGCAACAGAGTTGGGAAGCTAGGATGTTAGAGCCATGACTCCCCCACAGACTGCCCACTCCCCGAGTCAGCTCAGAGACTCCTCAGGTTTGGAGCACACTTGCCTCAAATTATTGACAAGTTTCCTGGTTCCTCCTTCACTTCAGCCTGAACCTGGATGGGAGCATCTTCCAAGATGCTGATTTGCTTAAAACTCGGGGCACTTTTCCTCTAACGATAACAAGTGGGGAAATAATAGCAGGGAATGACTCAGTGATGCTTCCTAGTGGCCAGATTCTGGTTTAAATGTTTGGTGAATATCATCTCTTTGGACTTAGGAGCTCCAAGTTGCATTTGAGAAAACCACGCCCAGAGAACAGAAGCTTCCCGCCCAAGCTCCCCAGTCAAGGTCAGTTCTGGTGAGCCTAACTCTCAGCTGGCGAGCCTAACCACTCCACCATCGTGCCTTCTCTGAGCTGCAGCTGTGGCCAGGGGTCAAGGATAATGACCTTGTCTCCATCATAGGATGAGGACTGGAAGAAGAAGAGTCTTTGGCGTTTTCAGATGCACGTAAACGTAACTAGGGTCAGGGACTAAGACCAGTGTTCAGATTCAGTCTGGAGTTGGCTATCTTCACCAGCAAGACCCCCACAGTGTATGGTGTGGGGCTAGATGGTGTCTCAGGGGATGTTGACCTTACAAAGGGGGGATGTCTAACACAGGCTTACAGGGCTCGTCCCAGGAGATTGCCCCTCACATCACGGCAGCCTGGAATGGGTGTGCCAAGCCTGGTGGTGGCTGTGTGATGCATGGGAGTAAAGTACCCTTTGGAGTCCAGCACTGCACAGCTCTGGGGTGCCCTTCTCCTCTCTGAGCCTCAGCTTCCCATCTGTAAAATGGAGATGGTCTCTGAGCTTCATCTTCCCAGCTGTAAAATGGGGTATTCCCTCACGGGGCTGTGTGAGGGCTGGATGAGATCTTGCTTATGAGTGGCTGGACTGATGGCCTTGCATACAGTAGGTGCTCACCAATCAGCGCTCCTGGTTCAGAGTGGCCTTGACATCCAGTCCAGGCACCTCCTTGGGGAAGCATTCGTAACCACAGGAGCAGTTAGTTCTGTGTCTTGTCCAGGTGGACGGCTATTCAGAGTCCCCAGGCTTCCCCTCCCCACCTCTCCCCATTTTCCCCTCCTCTCCCCATCGCCCCTCTGCCCACCTGGCCCACTGGCATCTGATTAATTTACACATTATAATGAAATTAGAGTTTTGAAGCCTTCAGCAATGGATGTAGGATCAAACAAGGACTCCCAGCATGTTCCCCCCGGCCCTTGATAGGTCACAAAATCAGAGCCGACATCTGACATGCTGGTGACCCCTGGCAGCTGCCTCGGTGAGTGGCAAGCCTCTGAAGGTCGTTGTGAAGCTTGCAAGTGTGTTCTGTGGTGTGCTTGTCCCTCCGAGGATGGTGACTTCTGTGCCTTTCTGAGCAGGGGTCACTTGGGGCTGTTTGATATGTTGCACCAGCCTGGGTGCCAGGGGGTGACCTGTGTGTTTGGCGGGATGGTTGGTCTCGGTGTGGCGCTGCCATGCTCAGCCCATGTGTTTATCACGGGGTGTGTATAAGGGCGTTGCCGGTGTGTCCGCATCTCGGGAGTGGGAAGGCCCTTTGAGATTTATTTCCTTCCTCAGTAATATTTGCCGAGCACCCACTCTGTGCCAGATGTTTCTTCTAGGCACTGAGGGTGCAGCAGAGAGTGAAACACACCCCCAGCCCCTGCGCTGGTATTGCTGACATTCTAGATGGAAACTCTGAGAAGTGTGTGATGGATTGAATTAGGTCCCCTTGAAAGAGAGGGTGAAGTCCTGATACCCAGAGCCTGTGAACATGACCTGGCTCGGAAATACGGTGGTTGCAGGCAAAGTCAAGTTCAGATGAGGTCCCACTGGATTAGGGTGAGCTCTCAATCCTATGTGACTATGTCCTGAAAAGAAAACAAAGATACACAGACACAAGGAGAAGGGCATGTAAAGACCAAGAGGAGGACCGATCACCAGAGGAGACTGGAGTGATGTGTCTATAAGCTGAGGGATGCTGAGCCCTGCCAGTCACCAGCAGAAGCTCAGAAGATGCACCATCACCATCCTTCCATCATCACCATCATTATCACCTCCATCACCACCATCCTCACCATCCTCACCATCATCATCACTCCCACCATCACTATCCTTACCATCCTCACCATCATCACCACCATCACCATCACCACCACCATCACCATCATTATCACCTCCATCACCACCATCCTCACCATCCTCACCATCATCATCACTCCCACCATCACTATCCTTACCATCCTCACCATCACCACCACCATCACCATCATCACCACCATCCTCACCATCACCACCACCATCACCATCATCACCATCATCACCATCATTATCACCTCCATCACCACCATCCTCACCATCATCACCATCATCATCACTCCCACCATCACCATCATCACCATCCTCACCATCACCACCACCATCACCATTATCACCATCATCACCATCATTATCACCTCCATCACCACCATCCTCACCATCCTCACCATCATCATCACTCCCACCATCACCATCATCACCATCCTCACCATCATCACCACCATCACCATCACCACCACCATCCTCACCATCACCACCACCATCACCATCATCACCATCATCACCATCATTATCACCTCCATCACCACCATCCTCACCCTCCTCACCATCATCATCACTCCCACCATCACCATCATCACCATCCTCACCATCATCACCACCATCACCATCACCACCACCATCCTCACCATCACCACCACCATCACCATCATCACCATCATCACCATCATTATCACCTCCATCACCACCATCCTCACCATCCTCACCATCATCATCACCACCACCATCACTATCCTTACCATCCTCACCATCATCACCACCATCCTCACCATCACCACCATCCTCACCATCACCACCATCATCACCATCATCATCACTCCCACCATCACTATCCTTACCATCCTCACCATCACCACCACCATCACCATCATCACCATCCTCACCATCATCACCATCCTCACCATCATTATCACCTCCATCACCACCATCCTCACCATCATCACCATCACCATCACCACCACCATCACTATCCTTACCATCCTCACCATCACCACCACCATCACCATCATCACCATCATCACCATCATTATCACCTCCATCACCACCATCCTCACCATCCTCACCATCATCATCACTCCCACCATCACCATCATCACCATCCTCACCATCATCACCACCATCCTCACCATCACCACCACCATCACCATCATCACCATCATCACCATCATTATCACCTCCATCACCACCATCCTCACCATCCTCACCATCATCATCACTCCCACCATCACCATCATCACCATCCTCACCATCATCACCACCATCATCACCATCCTCACCATCACCACCATCATCACCATCATCACCATCATCACCATCATCACCATCATCACCATCATTATCACCTCCATCACCACCATCCTCACCATCCTCACCATCATCATCACTCCCACCATCACCATCATCACCATCCTCACCATCATCACCACCATCACCATCATCACCATCATCACCATCATTATCACCTCCATCACCACCATCCTCACCATCCTCACCATCATCATCACTCCCACCATCACCATCATCACCATCCTCACCATCATCACCACCATCACCATCATCACCATCATCACCATCATTATCACCTCCATCACCACCATCCTCACCATCCTCACCATCATCATCACTCCCACCATCACCATCATCACCATCCTCACCATCATCACCACCATCACCATCATCACCATCATCACCATCATTATCACCTCCATCACCACCATCCTCACCATCCTCACCATCATCATCACTCCCACCATCACCATCATCACCATCCTCACCATCACCACCACCATCACCATCATCACCATCATCACCATCATTATCACCTCCATCACCACCATCCTCACCATCCTCACCATCATCATCACTCCCACCATCACTATCCTTACCATCCTCACCATCATCACCATCCTCACCATCATCACCACCATCCTCACCATCACCACCACCATCACCATCATCACCATCATCACCATCATTATCACCTCCATCACCACCATCCTCACCATCCTCACCATCATCATCACTCCCACCATCACCATCATCACCATCCTCACCATCATCACCACCATCACCATCACCACCACCATCCTCACCATCACCACCACCATCACCATCATCACCATCATCACCATCATTATCACCTCCATCACCACCATCCTCACCATCCTCACCATCATCATCACTCCCACCATCACCATCATCACCATCCTCACCATCATCACCACCATCACCATCACCACCACCATCCTCACCATCACCACCACCATCACCATCATCACCATCATCACCATCATTATCACCTCCATCACCACCATCCTCACCATCCTCACCATCATCATCACCACCACCATCACTATCCTTACCATCCTCACCATCATCACCACCATCCTCACCATCACCACCATCCTCACCATCACCACCATCATCACCATCATCATCACTCCCACCATCACTATCCTTACCATCCTCACCATCACCACCACCATCACCATCATCACCATCCTCACCATCATCACCATCCTCACCATCATTATCACCTCCATCACCACCATCCTCACCATCATCACCATCACCATCACCACCACCATCACTATCCTTACCATCCTCACCATCACCACCACCATCACCATCATCACCATCATCACCATCATTATCACCTCCATCACCACCATCCTCACCATCCTCACCATCATCATCACTCCCACCATCACTATCCTTACCATCCTCACCATCACCACCACCATCACCATCATCACCATCCTCACCATCATCACCATCCTCACCATCATCACCACCATCACCATCATCACCATCATCACCATCATTATCACCTCCATCACCACCATCCTCACCATCCTCACCATCATCATCACTCCCACCATCACCATCATCACCATCCTCACCATCATCACCACCATCATCACCATCCTCACCATCACCACCATCATCACCATCATCACCATCATCACCATCATCACCATCATCACCATCATTATCACCTCCATCACCACCATCCTCACCATCCTCACCATCATCATCACTCCCACCATCACCATCATCACCATCCTCACCATCATCACCACCATCACCATCACCACCACCATCCTCACCATCACCACCACCATCACCATCATCACCATCATCACCATCATTATCACCTCCATCACCACCATCCTCACCATCCTCACCATCATCATCACTCCCACCATCACCATCATCACCATCCTCACCATCATCACCACCATCACCATCACCACCACCATCCTCACCATCACCACCACCATCACCATCATCACCATCATCACCATCATTATCACCTCCATCACCACCATCCTCACCATCCTCACCATCATCATCACCACCACCATCACTATCCTTACCATCCTCACCATCATCACCACCATCACCATCATCACCACCATCCTCACCATCACCACCACCATCACCATCATCACCATCATCACCATCATTATCACCTCCATCACCACCATCCTCACCATCCTCACCATCATCATCACCACCACCATCACTATCCTTACCATCCTCACCATCATCACCACCATCCTCACCATCACCACCATCCTCACCATCACCACCATCATCACCATCATCATCACTCCCACCATCACTATCCTTACCATCCTCACCATCACCACCACCATCACCATCATCACCATCCTCACCATCATCACCATCCTCACCATCATTATCACCTCCATCACCACCATCCTCACCATCATCACCATCACCATCACCACCACCATCACTATCCTTACCATCCTCACCATCACCACCACCATCACCATCATCACCATCATCACCATCATTATCACCTCCATCACCACCATCCTCACCATCCTCACCATCATCATCACTCCCACCATCACCATCATCACCATCCTCACCATCATCACCACCATCACCATCACCACCACCATCACCATCATCACCATCCTCACCATCATCACCATCCTCACCATCATCACCACCATCACCATCATCACCACCATCCTCACCATCACCACCACCATCACCATCATCACCATCATCACCATCATTATCACCTCCATCACCACCATCCTCACCATCCTCACCATCATCATCACTCCCACCATCACCATCATCACCATCCTCACCATCATCACCACCATCCTCACCATCACCACCACCATCACCATCATCACCACCATCACCATCATTATCACCTCCATCACCACCATCCTCACCATCCTCACCATCATCATCACTCCCACCATCACCATCATCACCATCCTCACCATCATCACCACCATCACCATCACCACCACCATCCTCACCATCACCACCACCATCACCATCATCACCATCATCACCATCATTATCACCTCCATCACCACCATCCTCACCATCCTCACCATCATCATCACTCCCACCATCACCATCATCACCATCCTCACCATCATCACCACCATCACCATCACCACCACCATCCTCACCATCACCACCACCATCACCATCATCACCATCATCACCATCATTATCACCTCCATCACCACCATCCTCACCATCCTCACCATCATCATCACCACCACCATCACTATCCTTACCATCCTCACCATCATCACCACCATCACCATCATCACCACCATCCTCACCATCACCACCACCATCACCATCATCACCATCATCACCATCATTATCACCTCCATCACCACCATCCTCACCATCCTCACCATCATCATCACCACCACCATCACTATCCTTACCATCCTCACCATCATCACCACCATCCTCACCATCACCACCATCCTCACCATCACCACCATCATCACCATCATCATCACTCCCACCATCACTATCCTTACCATCCTCACCATCACCACCACCATCACCATCATCACCATCCTCACCATCATCACCATCCTCACCATCATTATCACCTCCATCACCACCATCCTCACCATCATCACCATCACCATCACCACCACCATCACTATCCTTACCATCCTCACCATCACCACCACCATCACCATCATCACCATCATCACCATCATTATCACCTCCATCACCACCATCCTCACCATCCTCACCATCATCATCACTCCCACCATCACCATCATCACCATCCTCACCATCATCACCACCATCCTCACCATCACCACCACCATCACCATCATCACCACCATCACCATCATTATCACCTCCATCACCACCATCCTCACCATCCTCACCATCATCATCACTCCCACCATCACTATCCTTACCATCCTCACCATCATCACCATCCTCACCATCATCACCACCATCCTCACCATCATCACCACCATCACCATCATCACCATCATCACCATCATTATCACCTCCATCACCACCATCCTCACCATCCTCACCATCATCATCACTCCCACCATCACCATCATCACCATCACCACCATCACCATCACCACCATCACCATCCTCACCGTCGCCATCCTCACCATCATCCACATGTAAGAGAGCCTGGTGTTAGGTGACATGCCACCTGGGTGGGTTGATTCATTAATGTGTGCGTTCATTCAGGACCTACTTGCCAGAAGCTCCTCTGTGCCAGGAACCAGGCACAGGGCAGCCTGGCCCCTCTCTGCAGCATCCTCCCCATGGCCCCCAGGAGCCTCTAGAACAGGCCAGCCTGGTGCTGGCCTGGTTCCCCTGTGTCCCTGCCTCTGTGTCGTTGCAGGGGCTCCACCCTTTGCCTCCCTCCCTCTGTCTACTCACTTCCTGCCTTGGTCCCCTGGCCTCTCTGCTGCCCTCTGAACCCTCCCTGGCATCAGAGGAAAAGGCAGGGGCTGCAAGACCTATCTCCTGCATTTACTGAAAATTCATCTTCCTGTCTGTGAAACTCACAGAAATGGGATTTCAGTTTTCCCTTAGAATTGTGGATCAAGAGAAAAAAAAAATGAGGCTGATATATATTCTCTCTGTCAAAGCATCATTCTGAGGTTGACAGCTGGGGTGGTTATTATTAGGAGGGGTGTTTGCTGCCAGGTCACTGCCAAAGTGATCTCATGTCCACACAGAGAGGGGTGGGAGTGGGGCTGGGCCACACAGGGATATGGGAGGAATTGGCCCTAATATCAGGGAAACTGAGGCTCAGGGAGGCCAAGCCTATATGTCATCAAGAACTTGAACCCAGTGCAGGAAAATACTTTCAGATGGGGCCTCGCTCGAGTCTCACAATTAACCACAGTTCTGACAGCAGCTGTGTGTTCCTGGCGGCTCCCCGTGGGCTGGTCTTGAGCTTGGCCATGCAAATGTGGCTTAAATTCTATTGAACTCCAGGGATCAGGAATTCCATGATTGCCATTTTATGGATCAGGAATCTGAGACTTACTCATTCCTCTCATGCCTGGGTTGCAGGGGTGAGAGAGCAGAGTCCTGGACCCCTATTTAATGGTAGGTGAACCCGGCTCTCCAGGGATCGCCCCCACCCCCACCCCATGGGGCCTTCCTCCTGCCGGGGTAGAAGGGCTGTTCTGGAGCCAGACTCTGAGTCCAGTGGGGAAGCTGGAGGGTGGGGATTCCTGGGAATCAGGCCCAGGAGGGGAACTCTGGGTCTGGCTCTGTCCTGCAGGTGGGTCCCTGCATGGTCTCACGCAGTCCCTGGTCCCCTCCAGGCCCCAGGGGAGCTGAGAAGGAGGGTCATGTTCCTCCCGGGGCCTGTGGGACTCAGGGAGGGTGCGGGTAGGGGAATGACGCAGCCTGGAGGACTTGGAGGGTCAGGGGAGGAGGGGTCAGAGAAGGGGAAAACAAAGGCTGGAGGCTTCCTTGGCCCTGGAGAGGAGTGATGTCTCAGGCAGTGGTGGTCAGGGGGAAGGGAAGGAGACAGTTGGTAGAGATGTGGGGACTGGGCCTCCGAGTGGACTGCGTGTTGGAGCCACCTGACAGTTCTGAGTCAGTGGGTCCGGGGGGATGCCTGGGCATTGGGTCTCCCCTGGTGATCTAACAACACTCAGGCAGGTGAAAGCCATGAATCTTGGGCTTTGGGTCAAGCATGGTGCAGGGCACACTCTGGGGTGATAAGCCTGACTCAGGTCTGGGGGAAACCCCGGGGAACCAGATGGTAGGTCCAGGGGTTCAACAGTGCTTGGCTCTACCTCCAGCGGACCCCCAGCTCAGGTCAAGGCAGTTTCTGAGACTGGGGGACAGATGGAGGCCTTGATGGGGATGGAGGTGAAGAGACCGTCGGGCAGGTAGCCTCTCATCCAGGGGCACTCCTGGAAGCGGGGGGCTCTGCTACCAGCGTGGTCTGTGTGCCTGCTGCCTTGGACAAGGAGGGGTTGGTCCAGGCGTCTCCGTGGTGTGAGGGGCCTGGGGCTGAGTTGAGGCCTGAGCCAGACTCAGGGGGACAGGAGCTGTGTGCCTTCCTGGCTACGTCCCTTCTGACCACCCCCACCTAAACTGACTTGGGCAGTTTTCCAAGCCTGGGTGTGTCTAGCTGGGAGGGGAGTGGGCATGGGCTCTGTGAAGGGGGAGTGCTCTTTTGCCTGGAGCGGGTCCTGCCGCTGATCCCCGCACCATCTTGCCTGCTGCAGACAGACAGGGTTTGTGGGGAGACGATGTCAAGCATCCAGGAAGAAGGAGAGAAGGCCCATCTCTCCGTGAGCTAAACTTCATTGGCGGGAGTTTTCATCTAGAGCCCACAGACTTTCTTGACTTCAGATTTACAAATTGAAAATCATTAATAATTCTAACCAGGCGGTGATAAATCTGAGATCTCTCTCGATGAACCCAGACAGCATTTCATAAATCAAAAAGATTACTTAGGAATTTTTTAAAATCTGACGTCAAAATGTCATGGTTACTAATGGTTTCGGTAGATCTCGTGCGGTGATATATCATTTATCTACACTACATCTCAGATGTGACATGGGGGGCAGAAATGGGATGTCTTTTAATATCGTGAATACATTTCAGCCCATAATAAAGGTATTAACAACTTCTTGGTGTGATTTCTTCCGGAGCCGGGGACTGATTTAATGCCACTGTGGCCGTGGTTCCACCCCCTCACTCTGCAAACTTCCCCAGGCCTGAGGGCCAGAGAGACCTCAGAAAATTCTCAAGAGGCTGAGAGAGGGAGCAGCCCCCAGCCCGTGGTGGAACGAGGGAGGTGGAGCGAGGGACAGCCTGGGCCACTTAAATCCAGCTCCTTCCCAAAGGGCGAGACCCTGAGTCACCCCCATCCCCTATTAAGTATTGCTGTTGTTTAGTCACTAAGCCGTCTCTTTGCAAATCGTCTAATTAGAGGCAGCAATAATCGCAATGCGTTAACTGAGCACTTAGTATGTGCCGACTTGCCATCTATGCCTGACATTCTGACTCCTCACTGCCACCCCAGGTTTCACCGCTGTTCCTTTGCTAAACCAAAGTCCAACACCCGCTGCCACCTACTTCTTCTCTGTTCCAGAGTAATCCCTGCCCAAGCTCTTCCAGCCATGTGGGCTTTCCTCCTGCTCCTCGACACCTGCTGGGACACGGGCCTGCCCCAGGGCCTTTGCATCTGCCTTTCCCTCAGTTTGGATCAATCTTCCACAGGTGCCTGCCTGGCTCCCTCCCTCGCCTCTGTCATGTCTTTGCTGGAATCTCGCCACTTTGCTGGGGCTGCACTTTGACACCACCCCCCGCCTGCCCCCACCCTCATCCTGCTCTCCTTTCCCTTTTCCCCAGTAGTTTATCCACCGTGGTCATCATTCACTCATCTCTTGAGTTTATGTTCCCTCTTCCCTGTTAGGATGTCAGCTTAGTGAGGGTTGACAGCTTTGTCAAAAGCCCCACAAACAGGCCTAATGTAGGTAGGTAGTCAATAAACAGTTGAACAGGTATAAGACCATTTCACAAGGAAGAACCTGAGGCTCGGAGAGGCAGAGTCACTGGCCCAAGGCCACACAGCCAAAGCCGTCCTTCACAGTTGCATCCCCTGAAGGGCTGCCCCAGGTCCTCACTGTACTAGGGGCATCAAACTCTGGAGGGAGGCTCATGACAGGTCAGGGCCAGGCCAAGAGTGAGCAGGGATCCGTGCAAGGCACAGACAGGCCCTCTGTGCCTGGTCCCGCTCCGGGTTCACACCCACCCCACAGGCCTGTGCTCTCATCAGCCCTGAGGTCAGAGAGGTGGCTTCCTGCACCGATGTCACACTAGTGTGATTTTGAGGCAGGAATGACAGAGGCCTGGCAACTCTGCCCTGTGCCCTTCCCAGGTCTGGAGCAGAGCCCACCTGCCTGCCCCTCCTTGCTGGCCCAGTGCAGGGCGTGTGAAGTGTGAAAGTGAAAGTCGCTCAGTCATGTCCAACTCTGCAACCCCATGGCCTACGCAGTCCATGGATTTCTCCAGGCCAGAATACCAGAGTGGGTAGCCTTTCCCTTCTCCAGGGGAACTTCCCAACCCAGGGATTCAACCCAGGTCTACCGCATTGCAGGCAGATTCTTCACTAGCTGAGCCACAAGGGAAGCCTAAAACCCTCGAACCTGTTTTCCATCCTGGCTCTGCCTCCTCAAAGAGGAGGCTGTGTGACCACAGGTGGGGACTATGCCCCTCCCCAGCTCTTCATCTGCAAAGTGGAGGTGAGGAGCCTTGCTCCCTCCCAGGATTAGGGGGCCGTGGCGATGACACAGTGCAGGGGAGCACCCTGCAGACGGTCAGGTCACTCAGCTAGGGTCTCAGAGGGTGGGTGAGGACCCGCTCTGTCTGCCCCTCGGGACGCTGTGCCCTTCCCAGGCGCCCTGTGCTTCCTGCACCCTGGCTGCTCGGTCTCTCTCCCCATCCGGCCTTCTCTCCTGCTTCCCTCCAGGAAGCCCCTTGGCAAGTCTGGGTGCCCGTGGAGGTCTCGCCTGTGCTGGGGAGTCACGGCTGCCTCAGCTTGCATCAGGCCCAGCCCAGCCCCCCTAAAACACCCAAGCACCCACGTGCATGGCTGCAGCCTTAGAGGGCCCTCCCTGCAGGCATCTCTTTATGGAGGGGCATTTCATTGCCTGCCCAGCCTCCAGGGGTCTCCCCTTCATATCCCCCAGCCTTTCCAGCTGCTGGCGTGGGGAGAGGTTGGAGGTGCAGGGAGAGACAGCCCCGGCTTTGAAATGAATCGGTGCTGCTCCATACTGGCAGGCACTCGGCCTCTCTGAGCCCGCATTTCCTTATCCACAAAATGGGAACAGAGTCAGCACAGCCTTCACAAGATGGGATCGTGAGTGAAGAACCTGGCGCAGGGCCCATTGCAAAATCGGTGCCAGGGCATCCGAGCTGTCTTCACTCCCTGGTCTCTGAGTGCTCCAGTCCCAAAGGTCCAGCCCGGCCTGGCCTGCCGCCTTGCTGGCCTCTCCTCTCAGCCTGGCCCTGGCCACACCGGCCTCTTGCTGGTCCTGGAGGCAGCGGCTCCTCCCTTGTTTCCTGCTCCCTCTCCATTCTGCGCGGCTGGCTCCCTCCCCTCCTCCCGCTGCCATGTGACCTCCCCCCTCAAGATGCCTTCCTGCTGACCGACAGAACTCCCTGCCACATCCTGTGTCTACCCTCCTGACCCTTCCCAGTCCCCTGTGTTTTATTGGCTCTTTATTTGTTTCTGGTCCAGCCCCGCACTTAGCAGATGCTCAGGCCACACAGCTCACAGCCTAGCCTCCACTTCCTCTCTCACGCCACAGCAAGCCACCAGGAAAGCGAACGTGTTGCAAGAAACTGCTGCTCACTTCTCCCCCTGCTTCCACCTCGGACCAAGTGACAGTGGCCTTTGCTGGGAGGCAAGAGCCTCCTCCATGCACGTCCCAGCTCCCAGCTTTGGCCTTCGACCCCCTTCACGCTCCTCTCAGCAGCCAGAGCTCCCTCTAAAACCTGAGCCAGCTCCTCACCCTGTCCCCACCTCCCCAGCACCCTCCCTGTCACTGGAGGGAAAATCCACAGCCCTTTATTTCGTTGGTCCCACTGGGACCTCCCCCTCCCCCCCAGCTCACCAGCCTCCTTGACTTCGACTTGCTGTTCCCTCTGCCCAGAACTCCCTTCCTGGTGCCTCTGCTGTGTTCACTTCCTTCCCTCCTGGAGATGGCTCTCCACTCCATCTCAACCCCCTGGTGACCCCTGTGCCCCCCAGGCCCACAGCCCTCTCCCTCCGCAACCAATCACCCTTGGGCACGGGATTAGCAACTTAGTGTTAGCCGCTCAGTTGTGTCCAACTCTCTCCAACCCCTTGGACTGTAGCCCACCAGGGTTCTCTCTCCACGGAATTCTCCAGGCAAGAGTACTGGAGTGGGTTGCCATTTCCTTCTCCCGGGCATCTTCCTGACCCAGGGATTGAACCTGGGTCTCCTGCATTGCAGATCCTCTGGGTAAAGGAATGTCCAGTGGAGAATCCCATGCACAGAAGAGTTTGGTGGGCTACATAAGCTGTGGGGCTGCAAAGAGCTGGACATGACCGAGCAACTAACACTTCCATGTGCACATTTTCACGAAGCCTTGCAGGTACAGGGGCGAGTCCACCAGCCCGGCTGCCTCTAGGGGGAGCCGAAGAAGAGCTGGGTGGGCTGCTGCCTCAAGGCCGCAGGTGTGGAAGGGTGATTGTCTGCCACAGTCACTGAGGGACCCCACCCCGCCACCCCATTCCCAGCCCCACTCAGTCCCGGCTCTGGCCTCCACAGCCAACGAGCCTGTCACATTTGGAGCTTTTATTTCACACAATTGCTTCTGCCTCCTGGAAGAGCTTCTCCTCGCAAATCAAATCTACCCCAGGCGAGGAGAGTGAAAATCAATGCTGGTGGAAAGTTCCCCGTGGAAAACTAATTGGTTCTCCTGGAAAGTTCTTTAACCACCACGGGCTCCGGCATCCACCCGGGGCCTGTCAGTTTGCCCAAGGCTCCAGTCTGGCTGCCAGGAGGGCGCAGAGGAGCAGGGTGGTATTTCCTGGGTGCTCCCTGAGGGCCCAGGCAATAACCACACCCGGCCAGGGCATTCCCAGGCTGGAGGACACAGAGGTGCAAGGGTTGAGGCTTGACATCTCAGACCCAGATTTGAATAGTCTGACTCTAGTATTTCCGGGCTTCCCTGGTGGCTCAGCAGTAAAGAATTGGCCTGACAATGCAGGAGACACAGGAGAAGCGAGTTTGATCCCTGAATCCGAAAGATCCCTTGGAGAAGGGAATAGCAATTCACTGAAGTATTCTTGCCTGGGAAATCTCACTGACACAGGAGCCTGGAGGGCTACAGTTGATGGGGTCGCAAAGAGCTGGACGTGACTTAGAGACTAAACAACAATAATAACAAACATTTCCTGCTGCATATCCCTGGACAGGCCACTTGGCCTTTCTGAGCTTCAGTACCCCCTTTTCAAAGGCGAGGATATCAAGAGTGCTCAGCCTGCAGGATGATTGTGGGACCATAAATACTAGGTGGACAGCATCTGGTCAATATTAGACTCTAGTTTAAAAAGGCTGAGTGTCCCCAGCAGCGCTTCTCCCAGTCAGAGCGAAGGGCAGAGTCCTCTGGCTGCCTCTGCTGATAATCTAATGCGAGCAGAGTCCATATACAGGGTGCTCACCAGGCACCAGGGGCTTACTCTGTGTTATAGGACTTAATCCTCTTGGCTGCCCATAAAATGGCTTTTTTTTTTAAAGATGTTTTTCTCTTTTGATGTGGACCATTAAAAAAAAAGAATTATTTATTTTTAATTGAAGGATAACTGTTTTACAGTATTGGTTTGGTTTCTGCTATACATCAACATGAATTAGCCATAGGTATACATATTCCCTGGTAGCTTAGCTGGTAAAGAACCCACCTGCAATGCAGGAGACCTGGGTTCAATTCCTGGGTTGAGAAGATCCCCTGGAGAAGGGATAGGCTACCCATTCCAGTATTCTTGCGTGGAGAATCCAATGGACAGAGGAGCCTGGCAGGCTACAGTCCATGGGTTAGTAAAAAGTTGAACACGACTGAGCGACTAAGCATAGCACACATAGTTATATCCCCTCCTCTTAAACCTCCCTCCAACCTTCCACCTTTCCCATCCCTCTAGGTTGTTACAGAGTCCCTGTTTGATGTGGACCATTTTTAAAGTCTTTATCGAGTTTGTTACAATATTGTTTCTGTTTTAAATTTCTTTTTTGGCTGCAAGGGATGTGTACTTCTGACCAGGGATTGACCCTCTACCCTCTGCATTGGAAGATGAAGTTATAACCACTGGCTAGACTGCCAGGGAAGTCCCCAAATGGCTCATGTTAACACACCCATTTTAAAGATGAGGAAACCGAGGCTCTGAAAGGCAGAGACCTTTGCCCCAGGTCACACAGAGGTGTCTGAGAGCCAATCTGCGGCTCGTACCACTGCCCCTAGGCCTCCCCAGGCACAAACCTTTCCAGAGGATTCCGAGCTGGCTCCTGTCACGCCTGCTGGGCCCTGCCTGGCGACTCTAAGCCTCCAGAAGTGACATCTATATAAATATTGTTAATGGCCAGAACATAATGTTAAGTCAGGTTTTACTGGACTCCCTCATCCAGCCTGTGGATTTATGGCGATAGAATTTGAGGTAAATTTTTAATGGCCCAAGTGAGAACCGGGCCTGCCTCTCCCCCGACTACCTGCTCCCCAGGCTGCCCCAGGGCCCTCCACCCACCTGTCGGGAGCACACCGGGATAAATCTCGCTGAATGAAATATTTATTAATTTTGCTAACCAGTGTTGATCTCATAAATTACACCGACTTTTTCATGAAATGGTTATTAACATCCAAGGCGCCGTGTTAATGGCTTATTGACCAAATATGGGATAATTAGGCCCGAGGAGCGCGGCCTAGCTGATCTGCGAGAGGCCAATTTGGCCCGGATTACGCCAATGACCTATTTTATATCTCCGCCAGAATTATGGGGCAATTCTGGAGCCTGGCCCTCCGAAAGCTGAATTCTTAAGGGGGCTACTGGCAGGAAGCTACTCGGGCCTCCAGCTCTGCTTCTGGCCTGGAATCCCTACCCCTCCATGTGTCCAGGTGTGGTTCACGGGGAGCAAGGCGAGGGCCTACCCTCATGACCCCCATCCTGTCCTCAGCTCTGGCATGAGCAGGTGAGGAAAGAGGCCCGAGAACGGAAGATGGCTCAGCCCAGGTTCCTAGCTACTCCTACAGGAGCTGGAGGAATGAGTGGCCTGTCTGCCTGGAGAACGCACTTCCCTCTAGGGAGAAAGGTGGTTGGGAGGAGAGGCTTTCTCCCTGGGGCGCTGTGCAGCGGCTGCCTGGCTGTGCTCCTGGGCTCAGGCACACGGTGTGGCCCGGGTGTCTGCGTTTACCCATACACACATGACAGGGCCTCTGCATATGGCACACACACGTGACCGGGCCTCTGCATGAGGCACACACACGTGACAGCCTCTGCATGCGGCTCACATGCGTGACAGGGCCCCTACATGCGGTTCACACCCGTGACAGTGCTCCATGTGGGCCCACATGCGTGTGTGAGGGTGATGCTTGAGGCTGTCCAGCTCCCCGTCTGGACGGGAGCAGCCTGGCCTCTGCCTGCTGCCTCTCAGGGACTTTGCTTTCTGTCTGATGCTCAGAGGGCCTTTGGGAGCCAACAGTGAAAAGTGCCCCCTCACCAGCCAATGCCCCCTTCCTTGTAGTCCCCAGGGGCCATTCAAAAGAGAGATGTTCTCTTAAAATTTCGCTCAGAGGTCATTCGTGTGCTCTCACCCCTTCAGGGGCAGGGCGCACCCTCCTTGGGCAGGACCTTGATTGTTAAACTTCAGGAACGTGATTAGGGAGCCCCTCAGAAGACCACCTGCATCTCCTTCCAGGTGGCTCCCGCAGGCCCTGCTGGTTCTGGGTGGCCTTGCTCCAGGCCTTAGCTCACTGGTCCAGGATAAGTCACTGCAGTCATGTCCGACTCTGTGACCCCATGGACTGTAGCCTGCCAGGCTCCTCTGTCCATGGGATTCTCCAGGCAAGAGTGCTGGAGTGGGTTGCTATCTCCTCCTCCAGGGGATCTTCCCAACCCAGGGATCAAACCTGAGTCTCCTGTGGCTCCTGCACTGAAGGTGGATTCTTTACCACTGAGCCCTGACTGGACCAGGACTGGGCATCTAATCCCACCGGGCCACTCTGGTTCTCTCTGGGGGATTTGGACGAGGACAGTGGAGAGTCAGAGAGAAAACCAGGCGGAGAGCAGGCTGCTCCTCCATACTGGCCTTACTGTGTCCTGCCAGGGGCTCCTGCCTTCCCTGGGAAGCAGTGTCAGGGGCTTGGGTCTCTGCTCCCAGAGGGGCTTGTCTAAGACAGTGGCGAGGAGCTGGCCTGTCCTCTGGAGCCGTGGCAGCAGTTATGGAGTGCATTTGAGGTCTCATCTGGAAGAAGGAGGCTCCCAGTGCTGGAAGGTGCTGGTAGATGCCCTGTGCTGAGAACCAGTCACATACTGTGAAGACAAGGACACCCCTGAGTGAGTGGAGGGTTGTCTGGGGGTGGTCTTACCCCCAAATGACTTCCTCTTCTCTATCAGAGGTTTGGGGAATCTGACCTCCACCCCCTGACAGCCCTGCCCAAGACGTCCACCATGACATGCTCTGCACCTTCTCTCTGTTAAGCAAATCCTTCAGCATTTTTCTGTTTAACTCTGAGTGCCAACCGAGACTGGGCGGAGTGTGGGGAAGGGAGGCTAACTCCGAGGACAGCAGCCCAGCACTTGGGTGATGACCGAGTACACTGAGGGCCAGGGATGCTGGATCCTTAGGGGCACCAGGGGGCCCCGCCACAGCCACGTCAGGCCTTTGCAAGATCTTTCCGGAGCTTCAGGTTTCTCCCTCGGAGGGGCCATGAGCTCCCCTCTGGTGTGGGGCCCCGTCCCCCTTCACCATCATCTGTTCAGGTTTCTCCCTCGGAGGGGCCATGAGCTCCCCTCTGGTGTGGGGGCCCCGTCCCCCTTCACCATCATCTGTTCAGGTTTCTCCCTCGGAGGGGCCATGAGCTCCCCTCTGGTGTGGGGGCCCATCTCCCTCCACCGTCATCTGTTGCTTCACCCTGCTGCTCCTTCTGCGACTTGTCATGACTGTCAACGATTTTTACTCCTTTATCTGTGGGCTATTTCTCCCACGAGACTGCAAGTTCCTTGAGGGCAGGGACCGTCTTGGTCTTGTTTAGAATTCTCTCCTGGTGCCTGGCAGCGAGCTGGATGAATAAGAGAAGTGGCGAGTGAATGAATGAACAAGCGAACAAACACATCGTGTGGTTGATCCTCCTGTAAAGCACCTCTCAGGTAGCTGACCTTTGGTCCCATCTGCCCCACCTGGCGGAAGCTGCGGGCAACCCTCCCCACCTGAAGGGTTTCGGCTCCCTTCTTCTGGTCCCACTGCCTGCCCTCCTGGGCGAGGTGGCAGTGAACCTCGCCAGGCAACCCCGGGGCAGCCCCCTGCCTACAGCCCTCCCCTGGATCTGCAGGCCTGTCCTCCTCTGGCCCTCGGTGCTCCCTGCAGCCTCCCCCAGCTCCTCCCCAGGCTGACCTGTCCCTCCTCTGGGTCCCTGCTCCACTCCTCCACATCCCACTTCGTGTCATCGGCCCACTCCTGATCGGTCTCCCGTGTCTGCTCTTCTTTCCTCCCATGGTGCTCAGCACAGTTTGAGTAACACGCCTGCTGGTTATCACTGAGTTTGCCTCTCACTGGCCCGCAAGCCCCTGAGGGCCCTGTCTGTGAGGGAGGCCAGCATAGCTCACCCAGTGCCACACCGTTGAGGTTTCTTGAAGCAGTGAATGAACGTGGGCAAAGTCACCAAACCACACCTAGCAGTGTGTCAGGATCTGAACCCAGGGCCCTCCTCACCTGCCCTGCTGCGTGTTTGGTATTATTCAGTCGCTCAGTCGTGTCTGACTCTCTGTGACCTCTTGAACTGCAGCACTCCAGCCTTCCCTGTCCTTCACCATCTCCCGGAGCTTGCTCAAACTCATGTCTGTTGAGTCGGTGATGCCATCCAACCATTTCATCCTCTGTCGTCCCCTTCTCCTCCTGCCCTCAATCTTTCCCAGCATCAGTCTTTTCTAATGAGTCAGGTCTTCATATCACGTGGCCAAAGTACTGGAGCTTCAGCTTCAGCATCACTCCTTCCATTTAATATTCAGGACTGGTTTCCTTTAGGATGGACAGGTTGGATCTCCTTGCAGTCCAAGGGACTCTCAAGAGTCTTCTCTAACACCATAGTTCAAAAGCATCAATTCTTCAGTATTCAGCTTTCTTTATGGTCCAACTCTCACATCCATACATGACTACTGGAAAAACCATAGCTTTGACTATACAGAACTTTGTTGGCAAAGTAATGTCTCTGCTTTTTAATATGCTGTCTAGGTTGGTCAGAAAAAACTTTCCTTCCAAGGAGCAAGCATTTTTGAAGCTTCAGTCACCATCTGCAGTGATTTTGTAGCCCAAGAAAATGAAGTCTGTCACTGCTTCCATTGTTTCCTCATCTATTTGCCATGAAGTGATTGGACTGGATGCCATGATCTTAGTTTTCTGAATGTTGAGCTTTAAGCCAACTTTTTCACTCTCCTCTTTCACTTTCATCAAGAGGCTCTTTAGTTCCTCTTCACTTTCTGCCATAAGGGTGGTGTCATCTGCATTTCTGAGTTTGTTGATATGTCTCCCAGCAATCTTGATTCCAGCTTGTGTTTCATCCAGCCCAGCATTTCCCTTAATGTACTTTGCATATAAGTTAAATTATCAGGGTGAACATATACAACCTTGAGGTAATCCTTTCCCAGTTTGGAACCAGTCCATTGTTCCAGGTCCAGTTCTAACTGTTGCTTCTTGTTCTGTATACAGATTTCTCAGGAGGAAGGTAAGGTGGTCTGGTATTCCCATCTCGAAGAATTTTCCACACTTTGTTTTGATCCACACAGTCAAAGGCTTTCGCATAGTCAATGAAGCAGAAGTAGATGTTTTTCTGGAATTCTCTTGCTTTTTCTATAATCCAGTGGATGTTAGCAATTTGATCTCTGGTTCCTCTGCCTTTTCTAAATCCTGCTTGAACATCTGGAAGTTCTCAGTTCATGTACTGTTGAAGCCTGGCTTGGAGAATTTTGAGCATTACTTTGCTAGCGTGTGAGATGAGTGTATTGTGCATTAGTGTGAACATTCTCGGCATTGCCTTTCTTTGGGACTGGAACGAAAACTGACCTTTTCCAGTCCCATGGCCAGTGCTGAGTTTCCCAAATTTGCTGGCATATTGAGTGCAAAACTTTAACAGTATCTTCTTTTAGGATTTGAAATAGCTCAGCTGGAATTCCATCACCTCCACTAGCTTTGTTTGTAGTGATGTTGCGTGTTTAGTATATTTTTATTGAGCATGCGAACTTTGAGAAGCATCCTTTGGAGGCATCTGGAGGGCCCCCTCTGTTTTCTGTCTTTCCATAGGCCTTCCCCTGGACCAAGGAGGGTGACTGAGAAGGGGGCTTGACCCCTGTGCAGAGCAGAGGGTCCGAGTGTGGACATGTGCAGGCAGTTTTGAGGCCAGACGCTCCCGGGCGATGGTTGTGAGTGGGGCTGGCCTACTCTGCCTGTTGGCCCAGTGCCTCCGCCTTTCCCTCTGGGGCTCTGCCTGAGGTACCTCCCTCGGCAGCAGCTCTTCAGATAACTGGGAGCAGGTGATCTGCCTGCCTGGCCACCCTCCAGGGTTAGCCCTCCCCCAGACTGTGCAGCTCTGCCTTCCCCTGCTCCCCTAGGGCAAGCTCAGGGAGCTGTCCAGCTCTGCCCCTTAGCCAGGTGGCCCTGGGTAAGGCCCTTCACCTCCCCAGCCTCAGTTTCCTCCTCTGTACAATGGGTACAGTGTTACTCATCTCTTCCAGACTGCTGGAGGGAGAAGATGAAGCAATTTACACAAAGCTCAGAGCAGGGCCCAGCCATTGAAGGTTTTCTGGGACTGCCAGTTCCAAACTGGCTCAGGACTCAGGCCTAATGTTGAGGCCTGCCATTCCCTAACGGAGGGCCTGCTCCCATGAATATAGATAATGGGTTTGTTTCCAAGGGAAGGAAAGCTGCTCCCTGCTCACCAGCGGTGCTCTGAGAAGTGACACGTTGTCCCCACTTCCCAGGACAAGACTTACTTATGAGTGTGCTGCTGCTCACTCGTGTCTGACTCTGTGTGACCCCATGGACGGCAGCCCACCAGGCTCCCCTCTCCCTGGGATTCCCCAGGCAAGAACACTGGAGTGGGTTGCCAGTTTCTTCTCCAGTGCATGAAAGTGAAAATAGAAAGTGAAGTCGCTCAGTTGTGTCTGAGTCTTAGTGACCTCATGGACGGCAGCCCACCAGGCTCCTCCGTCCATGGGATTTTCCAGGCAAGAGTGGGGTGCCAGTGCCTTTTCCAGCTTATGAGTGTAACAAGGCACAATTCTACATGTCTCTTACCCTTTAAAAGTGTCCCCAACTGGATGAGAAATGTGGTCACCTAGCTCGGAGGGACAAGAGTCCATCTGGCTTCATGGAGAATCTCCTGTTCTCAGGTCCTTTC
This sequence comes from Ovis canadensis, assembly GCF_042477335.2. Classification (NCBI taxonomy): domain Eukaryota; kingdom Metazoa; phylum Chordata; class Mammalia; order Artiodactyla; family Bovidae; genus Ovis; species Ovis canadensis. The sequence continues at coordinate 10,113,180 of NC_091247.1, read as the reverse complement.
CTATATTTTCCATATTTTCCATATTTTCTGAAAGGAGTAAGGATGGCTCCTACAAAAACCAACACACGAAAGAGACTAGTGCTCCCCTCCTCCTAGGCCTGCCAGGAACTGGGTGCTTTGTGGAGTGAAGCCTGGCACCGCAGCCAGTCCAAATCTGCCCCTCTGGGGGGCTGGATCCTGAGGGCTCCCTGGGCCCTCAGACTCTTCTTCCTTCCTGGCTGGCCTGCCTAGCGTCTGAGCTAACCTTCCATGTTGTTCACCCAGAGTCTGGCTTTCAGCTGTCCTCGCCCCTCGGCACACATATGTGCGTGCATGCACACACACAGAGACACACACAGACAGACTGACAGACAGACAGACAGACAGACAGACACACCCCTGCATCCCTCTCTGGTCCCTTTCACCTCCAGTCCCTGTCCCAGACTCTGGCCCCACGGATGCCACTGCCTCCCTTTGGGTGACATTTAAAAAGCCTGGAGAGCAGGCAGAGCCCCACCCCTGCCTTTGCTGGAGACAGGAATGAGAATTTTAATGAGGGTTTATTTTTAATAAAGGTTAATAAAGTTTAATTAAATTAAATTAATAAAGTCCAATATTTGCCGAGCCGTGCGCCAGGCCTGGGTATGCTGGAAGGCTCAGGGGATTAAGTCTGTGTTTGTGCTTCCTTCCCAGTGCGGGAGGAGGGGCACTGGGGCCAGCTGGAGGGATGGGGTCTCCAGAGGCAACACCCTGTTTATCCCCAAGGTGGGCTCTCTGTCACCCCCCACTAGCCCAGTGGGGGTTGACGGGGGGAGGCAATGACCTGGGCCTGGGAGCATTGTCTCCCGCAGAATCCAGGCTCCTCCCAAAGCCCCCCTCCGTCTCCCAGGCCATGTCTCAGCCCCTAATTCCAGCACTCAAGGCCTTTCAGGTTTTTCGTGTGCTGGGCCTGGCCCTGAGATGTTCATGGGCTGTGGGCTGTGTGTGTGCTCTGTCGTGTCCAATTCTTTGCAACCCCATGGACCATGACCCGCCAGGCTCCCCTGTCCATGGGGTTCTCCAGGCAAGAATACTGGAGTGGGTTGCCATGCTCTCCTCCAAGGGATCTTCTCAACCCCTGGAACTGGGAAGAACTCCATTACTTGCATCCCCTGCAGTGGCAGGAGAGTTCTTTACTCCTAGCACCACCTGGGAAGCCCCCAGGTGTTCCTAGAGTATTTCATTTAACCCACCTCCTCCCCTAGCAGCCTAGGGGAAATGAGGAATACTGTACCTATTCTCCAGAGAGGGAAACTGAGGCTTGGGAGGGGAGGGCACCTATGGCTGAGCCAAAGCAGGCTGATTTTCTCTCTGTGCATCATGACACAGGGTGACCCTCCACCTTTCCCTGCCCTCTGGACACCCCTCCCCCCAGGGCTGTGTGTGTATCTCCATGTCTCCCAGGCCCTCTGGGGCCACAGGAGAGGCCTTTGGTTTGACAAAGTTTATGTCACCTCACTCAGTCCTTTGGGATGAAGGTCTATGATTATAATTCTCAGTTTAGAGTTAGGGCAACAAGCTCAGAGAGGCAAAATCATGTGTCCAAGGCCCAGAGACAAGGCGGAGAGGGGTGTAAAGGATGGGGAGCTCCCCATCGCCTGCCTTTCCCAGCCAGTGTGGCTCTGTGCCCTGTGATAGGACTGGGGCTCAGCCTCTCACATCAGCCAGTCTTGCCTTTGAGCCGGGGCTTGACATAGACCCCGGGGTGCCCTGGCAGGAATGATCATCAAAATTGAGATAAATGTTTGGCCAAGGAAATGAGGACAACGGGGCTTTCCAGGTGGTAGTAGTGGTAAAGAACCCGCATTCTAATGCAGGAGACTTGAGATGCGAGTTCGATCCCTGGGTCAGGAGGATCCCCTGGAGGAGGGCCTGGCTGCCCACTCTAGTATTCTTGCCTGGAGAGTCCCGTGCACGGGAGTCTGGTGGGCTACAGTCCACAGTGTTGCAGAGTCAGACACGATTGAGTGACATACACACGAGGACCAGGGCAGCTGAGTAGAGATGGGACACGCCTCATGTTAGGGTGCAGTCCAGGAAGAGACCGTCCTCCTCTCAGGGGCTGAGGAGGGAGGGGACCCAAGAGTGGCCAGGCTGCTGTGACCTGAGGAGGGGGATAGCAGTGTCACTTTACCCCCCCCCTCCACGTACGTCAGGTGCCGTGTGGGTGGCATGGGATCTCTCCCTGTATCCTCACAAAAGCCCGGGGTGGGGGTACAATTATTATGCCCATTTTATAGATGAAAAAACAGGGTCAGAGTAGTACAGCAACTTGCTCAAGAACCTGGAATCACCTCTTTCTTCCAACACTCTGTCTCCAGCTCAGGCACCAAAAGAGCATCCGCCAGGGTTCCCTGACTGGCTCCTGCTCCAGAAGGGCAAGGAGCAAAGAGCACAGCTTCCGGGACCAGCTGGCACGTGGCCTGGTGGCAGACACCCCATGTGGTGCCTCTGGCGCCAGCTTCAGCGGGCAGCCCTGCCTGACAGACCGCGTGAAAGATGGTGAAATGTTGTAACAAAGGCATTGATTTTCCTATCTCTGCTTTATGCATTTTATTAGCCAAACACTTTACCGTGTAACCACTCAGCGCCACGCTGGCTGGTGATGAATCTGAAACGCCTGGGCACGTAAAACAGAATTGACCACATTGCTTATGCGCCAACAACAAAAATAACAGGCAAAAGTGTAATAAAATGAATAGCACCCGGCAATGGCCGTAAAAAAATATTACCCAGGGGACCAGGGAATTTCCTGGGCTGTGAAGTAGCTGCACAAGGGGTCGCAGCGCTGGAATGATGGCAGTTTCCATCTCCATGGATTTGGCCAGAGCCGAGGCTCCTGCATGCTGGCGCTGGCTTTGGCCACATCAGACTGAGCTGGCTGCCGCTAGCCGAGTCTTTTTTCATGTGAGCTGTGAGAGATGTAAATGGAGGTGGCTTGAAGTAAGACTGCAGAGTCTGGGAGACTGAATTGAAGTCCATGCTCTTGGGGCTGTGTGACCTTCAAAAATCACGGACCCTCTCTGCGCCGGCCTCCTGATGAGGATCGGTGAGAGCACGTCCTTCCCGAGGTTCAAGTCGTAACTGCTTATAAATGGTAGCAGGCTTATTACGCTCCTTATTGCTAGAGAGGATAGTCCTTCCTGCATGATTCTCTGGTGCTCAGCCAGCTGGTAAGGAGGCAGGGGGATGGCTGAGATGGACTCGTTTCCTGTAGAACCGATGGTCTGGGCCTGGTCAGCAGTGCCCTCCATCCCCAGGGTCCCACTTGGGTGCCCCTAAATCCTCGCTAACGACTGTGCTTAATGAACAGCAACACCTCGGGGCAGAAGAAAAAGGTGAAATGGAATCCATATATGGATTCCTCCATCGCCCTGGCTCTTAGAGTGTGGGACACAGGTGGTGGGTGGGGCAGCATGTCTGTGATGGAAGCGGGGCTGAGTGGGCTGGCGCTCTCGGGGACCTCCCGGGGTGAGGACGTGGGCTTTGCTGTTACGGTGCTTTGGCCTGACACAGAGCGGGGCTGGGCACCCCTAGCTGCCTGGCTCCTGCCCTGGGAGTACCCCTGCCTGCTCATCTTGCTGGCCTCGGGGTAGGCTGGGCGGCGGCTGGGAGCCTGACCTAGCGCACAGGAGGCCTTGAAGGGAGGGACCACCAGTCCAGCGAGTACCCCCTGGCTCAGCCCAGGCCTGGGGGTGCCGCACAGCCTGCTGCCTGGTTTCTTCTGGCCCCTTTATGGGTGGGGTGACCGGTTCAGAGAGAGCTTCAAGCTCAAGTGGTCTTGTTCCTCCCACAGGAGCCTCAGAATTCAAGGGGCATCAGTGGGCAAGGGCTAAAAACAAACAACCTGGGCTCCCCCTGCAGAGCCACTGTCCTTTCCAGGGGTCCAGGAATTTTCGTTTTCATAAACCCTCCAGGACAGGGATCTCCAAATTCCAGGATCTAATGCCTGATCATCTGAGGTGGAGCTGATGTAATAACAATATGTGAAAGTGAAAGTCGCTCAGTCATGTCCGACTTTTTGTGACTCCATAGATTGGATAGTCCCTGGAATTCTCCAGGCCAGAATACTGGAGTGCATAGCCTTTCCCTTCTCTAGGGGATCTTCCCGACCCAGGGATTGAACCCAGGTCTCCCACACTGTGGGCGGATTCTTTACCAGCTGAGACACAAGGGAAGCCCAATATTGTGCACAATAATAATAAAGTGCATAATAAATGTAATATGCTTGAATCATCCATGACCAACTCCCTGCCCTCTAGTCCAGGTAACAATTGTCTTCTATTCAACAGGGGCCTGGTCCCAAAAAAGTTGGGGACTGCTGCTTCAGAAGATTTTTATCCAGGGGACTTAGAGAGGAGCTTAAAAATACCATCTTAGGGGCTCCCAGGTCAATGGGGACCACAGGGCAGCAGGAGGTGCCCCTCCCCTGGTGCTGCCCTGGTCGTTCTCCTTGCACAGCTGTCTTTGGGATTCTGCCCCCTCCTTCCCTGAGTCAGGGTCTGTAAGCCCAGGTGGAGAGAAGGCGGAGGCGCTCTGGGTTGGGACTGATGGCCCTGATTTCATAGCCCACCTCTACATCTCCATTAGTTATTTGGTCTCCCTAAGCCTCAGTTTCCTTGCCTGCAAAATGGGGAGAATGAGACCCCCTTCAGAGGGCTGTGTCAGTCAAGGGCAGCGTGAAGACGTGGAACCCAGGACTCTTGTCAAGCCTACTGCTCCCCATCCTAAAGCCAGGCCGGGCTGCTGAGATAGTCCTGGAAGGATTCTGGAGGGTCTGCACCAGGCTTGAGGTCAGATTGCCCTGACCCCAGATCCCATGTTCTCAAGCCCAGGTGCCCCTAACTGGGGACTCAGCAATGAATAAAGCAGGACTGGGCTCTGACCTCCCAGTCTGATGGGGGAGATGCATTTTGCTGTCAAACAGGCCATTTCAAAACAGTACTGAGCTGGGATGGGATGGGGGAGGTTGGGAAACTGTGGGAGCCCATGGTGGGGGCCCTGGTCAAATTTTGTGGTGGTCAGGGAAGACTTCCTGGAGGAAGAGGCATTGTAGGTGAGACTTGAAGATGAGATGGGGTTGGTCCAGGCAAGAAAGTGTGGGAAGAAGGTCAAGTCTGAGGGCACAGGGGCATGAAGGCCTGGAGATGAGAGCTTGAGGAACTCTTGCTTGCCTGAGAAATAGTGTGTTGGGGGGTGGGGTGGGGTGGTAGGTTGTGCTGCTGTGGACGAGGCAGGAGAGGATGGCTGGGGCCACAGAGCCACATTTTGTGGCTTGGCATTTCTCTGAACCCTGCGACCCACCCAGGTAAGACTCAATAGCTTTTGATTGTGCCATTTTTTTCTTATTTTTTAATTTTTGTTTTCCGTTAAAGATGATTTTAACTTCCTGACACACCCTCCCCTTGGCCTCTCCAAGCCTAGAGTGAACACGCAGACCTACTTTGTCAACCACGGGAAGAAAACAGCTTGGTTATTACACAGTAACTACGGCAGAATTACCTGATTGTTTATATTTTTCTTGCTACGTAATTGTGTTTGGCCTTAGCATGTAAATTGGGCCATAATTACTGTATAATTTATAGTTTTTATATCTTATAACAAGTTACTGTCTAAATCACACACCCCCATGTAAATACTTTAAAATTATTCAGTAATTACTTATTTACATTATAATTAAAAATAAGTAATTAGCATACATTTACAAAGGATTTACATACTTATTTCTGAGTATCAGTTCTTGGCGGTGCTAGTGGAATCTTTTGCTGATAGTAAATTGAAGGCCTGGAGAGGAAAAACTTCCCCAGGTTAGAAAAGGGGATGTGGCTTTGGGGTCCCCCAAGTTTTTAGAGCCCAGCTCAGGCGGGGCAAGGAGAGTGTGGAGGGTGGGGAAAATCTGAAAATGTTCTTCTGGTCAAATGAGGGTTTTGGGGAAAAGAATTAGATCCTCTTATCCCTGAGAATAAAAATAGGTTTCATCGGCAGCATGAGGAAGTCGAGGTAGATAGGCGTAAGTCCTTCCTGAAGATCCGTGAGATTGATGCCAGAAATGGGGCTCAGACTTGGGAGACCTCCCAGTCTGTCTTTCAAAATATGCTGACTGTCTTTCAAAATAATGACTTCAATGTCAGGACTGAGGGCAGTTGCCATTGGGTGTGAACTTGACATTGTCTCAACTCTCACTGCAAGATGTTTTATTAACTCCCGTTTAGTAGGTGGGAAATAAAGGCTCAACACAATGAATCACCCAGACCTCTAGGGCCACAGAGCCCAAAGTGGTGAGATCAGAAGGCTGGGAGTGGTGGGGAGCTGGCCACCTCGACCCCTCTGTCCCCAGGCCCAAGTGCTCTACCTGCTGGCGACACTGAACCAAAAAGAGGCTGTTGGTTCAGGTGTGCCCAGCGTCCAACCTCACAGGTGGTTTATCTGAGATGACCTCTCCACTGGGCACACCTATCTGTCCCTAGGGACGCCAGGCTCTATCCCATTCCTCAGAACACCTTGTGGGCTGCCCTTTTGTTCAACTTCTGGTAGGCTCGCAGCCTCTGGAAGGTGCAATGTTTGGCTGGTCCCAGGGTCAAGGGCACCTTCTTTGCCATGAAGCGCGTCTCTTGGTCCGAGGCTGTGTTATTGAGAATCCCACAACAACAGACCAAGGTGCTCTGTGAGGCTTGCAAGAGTGGTGCTGGAATACAAAGGTCACACCTGGGGAATACAGAGGTCACACCTGGGGTACGGGTCAGCCCAGTCCTGGGTGATTTGTTGCCCTTGTCAGGATGGTCTGATACAGTCAACTGGCCACATCAAAGGATAATGTGATGAGCTGCTTTGTGTTCATTTCTGTTGCTGGCAGTTCTGATGTTTGGCATTCAGCTAGGTCATCCTTGGGAGAGGGAGCCCATGCCTTGGGTCCATGCAGAGTCCCCATCCCTGCCATTATGGCAATTCCATTCATGGATTCATCACACAGGTTCAGGGGGTCTGAGGATAGAGACCAGCTGACATCTGCTGGCCAGGTCATCTTGTCCATGTCGTTGTCCAGTGTCTCTCCTGCAGTGGATGTCCTCTGGTGGCCTTCTCATGGCTGCAGAGATCCTTACACTTGGTGCTTGACCCCGTGGGTCCATCCACATATCTCTTCCCCAGACCTGTGAATTAAATGGAAATTTGGTGGTGACGATGGCCCTTGTATCTTTTAAGATTTTGAAATGGCACTCAATGTTCAGTTGCTCAGTTGTGTCTGATTCTTTGTAACCCCATGGACTGCAGCACGCCAGGCTTCCCTGTCCTTCATTATCTTCTAGCACCCACTAATCTTTGTCTTCTCCCCCATGATCCAATAATTTTTGGTTTTCTCTTGGCTGGGGAGTGGGTGTGCCACTTCCAGAGCCTTCTACTTCTTCTTTCCTCCATCATTAGCTCTTATTCTGAAGATCAAGGGACCAACATTCTGCCAACTGCTGAACAGGTCCACCAAATATGTCCACTCCAATGAGATATTTGAGAACTGATTAAGTGCTCCTTGAGTGGCCTGTGAACCCAAGGGTCCCACTATGGAATGGCCTCAGCCAGGATTCCATTTGTGACATTCCCCTTCCCCCATGTGTCCCTACTTTTATAGGGAGATTGTGCTGGCTCATTGGGGTCTCAAGTACAAGGGTCTCACCTTGGGTCCTATATCCTCGAGCCCTGAGGATTCTCTTTCCCCAGTTACTTGACCAAGTGGCTGGAGGTCCATTTGGGGGAAGGGCCTAGGAATCAGCTTGGTGAACCCTTGCTGTGGTGTTATAGGATCCTTCTCCTGGGCAAAGGATTGTGATTTCCCATTCTTGTTCTTTTTTGATTATTTAGAGTAAGGAACACCCCTGTTGGCTGCCCATCATTTCACTCTAGGAACACCAGGTTCTATTCCATCCCTGGGAACACTCTGTTGTCTGTCCATCTATCCCAACCATAGGGACATGGGGACCTGCTTGTTCCCTTTCTCCTGAGAGCTTGCCCTCAATAAACCATGCGACCCTGAGGCCCTGACTTCGTCTTGGCTTCAGTAGAACATACTCTAAGGCAGCATGGATGTAGTGGAGAAGCTTGGAGGTGGAGTGGTTAGAGAGGTGCTAGGAGGCAGATCTTCAGGATAGAATTCTTGAGATGCAGGCTGCCGTTGCCCCTTGCTGCCACTATGGTAATTATGTCCACACTCAGGTAGTGACCTTGGGTAAGTCACTTCATCTTTCAGGGTTCCCTCATGGTAAAATAAGAATGAAAAAAAAATCATACCTGCCTTATAGAGTTGTTGGGGGGATCAGGTGAATTATTGCCTTTAAAATGCTTAGAAAGGTGCCTGATACATCTTAAATGCTCAGTGCATATTAAACTTTCCTAGTATTCTTGCCTGGAGAGTCCCATGGATGGAGGAGCCTGGCGGGATACAGTCCATAAGGTCGCAAAGAGTTGGACATGACTGAAGCAATTTAGCAAGCACATGCGTTCTGGATCTATCTCAAGACCCCCATCCTTGCCCACCAACAGGCAGGAGACCAAGACTGTATGGATGAGATGGGATCAAGATCCCAGCCTCTGCTCTCCTAGAGTCTCAACTGGAGAGACATTTCAGAATGGGACCAGAGAGCTGGGCAAGGCAACCAAGCCCTTGAAATGCAATGACTCTCAGGAAAGGGAGGACCTAGCCTCTGATTCTGTGTCAACACAAAGGACTCACCATGGCCTTGGGAGAGAGCTGGTTGGGCACAGCTTGTAGCTGTGTTGGAAGTGTCTCTGGTCCCAGCCAGCATGGCATGGTGTTAAGTTTTGGGGGAGCCTGGGCGTGAGAAGGAAAAAGACCTCTTACTGGGTGCCTGCTTGGCTGAGTCAAGAGACCTGAAGCAGCCGCAAGGGCCACTGAAGCGTTAAGGCAAGCAGAGTTACCAGGCTATGCGGTTCCAGTCCTCAACAGCGCCACCGTGTGGCCTAGAGAAGTAGTTGGCATTGACACTGAGGTTGGTTTTCTTTTCTCCAGATTGAACTATTTCAAAGGGGTCTTGACCACAGACTTGTCTAACTCAATGAAATTATGAGCCATGCCATGTAGGGCTATCCAAGACAGATGGGTCATGGTGGAGAGTTCTGACAAAATGTGGTCCACTGGATAAGGGAATGGCAAACCACTTCAGTATTCTTGCCTTGAGAACCCCATGAAGAGTATAAAAAGGAACAAAGCTAGTGGAAAAGATAATACTGTGAAAGTGCTGCTCTCAACATGCCAGCAAATTTGGAAAACTCAGCAGTGGCCGCAGGCCTGGAAAAGGTCAGTTTTCATTCCAATCCCAAAGAAAGGCAATGCCAAAAAATGCTCAAACTACCACACAATTGCACTCATCTCACACGCTAGCAAAGTAATGCTCAAAATTCTCCCAGCCTGGCTTCAACAGAACGTGAACTGTGAAATTCCAGATGTTCAAGCTGGTTTTTAGATAAGGCGGAAGAACCAGAGATCAAATTGCCAACATCTGCTGGATCATCAAAATAGCAAGAGAGTTCCAGAAAAACATCTATTTCTGCTTTATTGACTATGCCAAAGCCTTTGACTGTGTGCATCACAATAAGCTGTGAAAAATTCTTCAGGAGATGGGAATACCAGACCACCTGACCTGCCTCTTGAGAAATCTGTATGTAGGTCAGGAAGCAACAGTTAGAACTGGACATGGAATGACAGACTGGTTCCAAATTGGGAAAGGAGTACGTCAAGGCTGTATATTGTCACCCTGCTTATTTAACTTATATGCAGAGTACATCATGAGAAATGCTGGGCTGGAAGAAGCACAAGCTGGAATCAAGATTGCTGGGGGAAATATCAATAACCTCAGATATGCAGATGACACCACCCTTATGGCAGAAAGTGAAGAAGAACTAAAGAGCCTCTTGATGACAGTGAAAGAGGAGAGTGAAAAAGTTGGCTTAAAGCTCAACATTCTGAAAACTAAGATCATGGCATCTGGTCCCATCACTTCTTGGCAAATAGAAGGGGAAACAGTGGAAACAGTGACAGACTTTATATTTTTGGGCTCCAAAATCACTACAGATGGTGACTGCAGTCATGAAATTAAAACACACTCCTTGGAAGAACAGTTGTGACCAACCTAGACAGCATATTAAAAAGCAGAGATATTACTTTGTCAACAAATGTCTGTCTAGTTAAGGCTATAGTTTTTCCAGTAATCATGTATGGATGTGAGAGTTGGACTATAACGAAAGCTGAGGGCCAAAGAATTGATGCTTTTGAACTATGGAGTTGGAGAAGACTCTTGAGAGTCCCTTGGACAGCAAGGAGATGAAAACAGTCCATCCTAAAGGAAATCAGTCCTGACTATTCATTGGAAGGACTGATGCTGAAGCTGAAACTCCAATACTTTGGCCACCTGATGCGAAGAACTGACTGATTTGAAAAGACCCCGATGCTGGGAAAGATTGAAGTTGTGAGGAGAAGGGGATTACAGAGGATGAGATGGTTGGATGGCATCACCGACTCAATGGACATGAGTTTGAGTAAACTCTGGGAGTTGGTGATGGACAGGAAGGCCTGGCGTGCTGCAGTCCATGGGGTCACAAAGAGTTGGACATGACTGAGCAACTGAACTGAACTGAACTGAAAGGAGTCTTAGATCTCTGTGTGTATGTGTAGCAGAAAATCCTTCAACTGAAAGAGGCTGAATGTTTTACTAATAGATCATGTGGAAATTCAAAGTATTAATGGGAAGGAGAAAAGAAATTTGATCTTATTTGCCATCCGAATTAACAAAAGTGTATCATACTGATTATATCTGTGTGAGATGGGGTATATGGTAGATATGTATGATTGTGTGTATGTATTCTGAATAGGGATGTGTTTTGAATCTGGAGTGAATTGCACAATGAGAAAACCAAATGGGATTTAGGATTATCGTCTAGTCAAGGCTATGGTTTTTCCTGTGGTCATGTATGGATGTGAGAGTTGGACTGTGAAGAAGGCTGAGCACCGAAGAATTGATGCGTTTGAACTGTGGTGTTGGAGAAGACTCTTGAGAGTCCCTTGGACTACAAGGAGATCCAACCAGTCCATTCTGAAGGAGATCAACCCTGGGATTTCTTTGGAAGGACTGATGCTAAAGCTGAAACTCCAGTACTTTGGCCACCTCACGCGAAGAGTTGACTCATTGGAAAAGACTCTGATGCTGGGAGGGATTGGGGGCAGGAGGAGAAGGGGACGTCAGAGGATGAGATGGCTGGATGACATCACTGACTCGATGGACGTGAGTCTAGGTGAATTCCGGGAGTTGCTGATGAACAGGGAGGCCTGGCGTGCTGTGATTCATGGGATCACAAAGAATCGGACACGACCGAACAACTGAACTAACTAACTAATTGAACTTCTGGTGGTGTTTGTGGACTGAGCTTCAAAAAGATGAGAAACTCATCTGAGGTCACATATCAAGTCATTAATAGAGCTGTATTGAAATCTAGGGACATCTGAACTCTTGGTTTGGGGCATTTTCTTTCATCACTTAAAAAAACTTTTTAGAAGAATTCTAAACATATTACAGAGAGTTTCCGTACACCCTCCCATCAGCTTGCTTTACGTGACCACATTTGTTGTTGTTGTTTAGTTACTAAGTTGTGTCTGACTTTTTTGTACAACTTAGACTGTAGTTGGACTGTATCACTCCAGGCTCCTCTGTCCATGGGATTTCCCAGGCAAGAATACTGGAGTGGGTCACCATTTCCTTCTCCAGGGGATCTTCACAACCATGGTATTGAGCCCACCTCTCCTGCTTTGGCAGGTGGATTCTTTACCACCAGAGACCACAGTGCACTTATTAAAACTAAGAAACCCACATTGGAACAGTATTAGTAACTAAATTAGAGACTTTATTTGGATTTCTCTAGCTTTTCCATGGGGGTCCTTTTTCTGTTCTAGGAGCCAATCCAAGATACCACATTGCACTTAGTCATTATCTCTTTAGTTCCTCCAACTCTGTGACAGTCTTTCCTTATCTTTCATGATTTGACATTTTTGAATAGCAGTTCACCATTTATTTTTATGTCAGCTACTCTAGTCATGTAAACAAATGTGAATATGCCATCACTTCCATGAATAAATTCAGATGTATAGTTACAAGCACATCTCCACATACCTATCTGTGTGCTTTAAGTATATTTGTGTGGGGGATGTATGTAAATATTTGGACATGAGAATGTTCACTCGGTGTATTTATTATAATTTTTTATATTTTTGGGAAAGAAACTTGCCCCAGAATCCTGCCTCATTGGCAGCCACAGGTTCTGAAGAAAGTTTTTATTCTTAAAGGGGAAAGCAGGGGTTTCTGGCGTGATCTGGGGTTAGTGCCATATCAGAGTGGGCGACCTCTGGGCCTTTGCTTAAGCTGGGGGCAAGGGGTCCCCCAGGATGGCAGTCGAGGCCCCCGTGCTGGAGGCTGGACAGAGGAGGGAGCCTGTGCCGTGACCACTGGTCAAGTTCTTCACACTCTCACTCAGAGTTGTGGGGTCCACATGGCCCCTCCACCCAGCAAGTGAGAGGACAGCCCGTGGGGGTCACCAGAGTATGTATGCATGTGGGCCTTGTCATGCATATCAGCAAGCGGAGATTAGCATGTGAGCCTTCATACATGTCCACGTGTGTGAATACCTGACTCTAACAGTCCCCGGTTGGGTGACTTTGAACAAATTACTTAGTCAGTTTGTGTCTCCATGCCCTCATTTCACAAATGTAGATTGGCAGGGTATCTAGGCTCCTGACACGGAGTGACCCCCTGCATTACCCAGCCTGCTTTGCAGCTGAGTGGGGCCCACGTGACTAGTTCTGGCCAATGAACAGAGCGGCACCTGTCACTTCAGGTCTGAGGCAGTTAAGACCTCATGTGTTCATCACCAATTTCCTTTCCTGCCCTGGTGACCTTAGAGGCCACACGTCCATGTGGCATAGCCACAGGACAGAGGAAGGCCAGTGACCTGCACTGGGCTTCCTGTGAGTGAGAAAAACATACATACTGCGATAAGCCCTGAGATAGGGAGTTGCTTCTTACTGCAGCATAGCCGTCCAGTCCTGACGAATCACAGTCGTACTCACATCATGGTAGGTGGAGACACTCACGAGGACTCTGAGTTAACATGTCCGTGTGCTGGTAACGGAGCTGGCCAGCTAGGGCTTTGTGAAGTTTCCACAAGCTGGAGTAGGTCGTATCTCGGGGTGTCCACAAATGCCCAGAAGATAATCATTGTTCCTACCCTTCCTTGTGAGTCCGTGCATGCATACGTGATGTCTCTTAAGTAAAGTCCGACTCTTTGCGACCCTATGGACGATAGCCCCCCAGGCTCCTCTGTCCATGGGATTCTCCAGGCAAGAATCCTAGAGTGGGTTCCTATGCGCTCCTCCAGGGGATCTTCCCGACCCAGGGATCAAACCTGCATCTCCTCTGTCTACCTGCCCTGGCAGACAGGTTCTTTACCATTAGCGCCACCTGAGGAGACCCTCTACCATTCCTTAAAGAGACAGAATTTCTGGTGAGTTCGATTTCCAGCCCCAACTTGGAAAGGGCTTTTCCTCCCATGTAAAGGATGACTTTCCTTGTTTGCTACTTCAGCAAATGATATTTATTGTACCAGCTATGTGATCCTCTGGTGGAGGGCTGCTGGGAGAAGTGGCAGATGGAGCCTGACGGGGCCACAGGGAGAGGGGCCTACAGGATCAGGCTGTTAACAGGTCAGGTCCCAATCCTGACCACGAGGAGCTCCAGGACAAAGAAGGGCTCTGTCTCCCAGGGTGTGGCACGTGCAGGCTGGGGCGGGAGCCACAGGAACACCCTGTGTTGGGGACACCCAAGCCTGTTCTCAGATGACACAGACATTTCTGTCAACATCAACACGTGTGCAGAGACCCTTCCATGGACCAAGACCCAGGCTGACCACTTTATGAGCTTTAACTTAGATTCTACACATCTCAGCAGGCAGGGTCTGTTACTCTCCGTCTTCAGGACGAGGAAACCCAGGCTCTGAGATGGGAAGGGGCTTGGCCGGGGTCACAGAGGCAGAGCTGGCTGTAGAGTGCCCAGTCTCATCCACCACGCCCTGTCCTGCTTCAGTCCGTGGGGTCACGAGAGCCGGACACGACACACACACACACACATGCGTGCATTGAATGATGAGAAAAGAGTGAACAGAGCTCATTAGATGGGATGTCGGTGTGCGTTTATGGCCGTGAGTGACCATGGCCACTGAGATGAAGCCCTCTCGGGTCCATGAGCAGCTGCCGTGGTCCCAGAGGGAGGACATGGCCAGAGCCTGGGAGTGATGTACATAGATGTCTAATGCAGCCCCGTCTCTGATGGGTGTTGCAAACGCAGGGACGTCACGGATCCACGCCAGCCCCTCCCCCACCTGGCCTGGACCCTGCCTCCCCTAGAGCCAGGGAGCTGGGAGCAGGAAATCACACACCAAGGCCCCTATCTGATGCCCATAAGTTTGCTCAAGCTTATGTAAATCACACAAAAACTGACAAGTTTTCCTATTAAAAGATAATTGTAATCAGGGTGCCGGACGTGCAACGTGGGGATGATTGGAGATAGACGGACAGCACGGAAAGATGGATTGTTTTAATTTGCACCAATTAAATTGAAGTTCATGGGATCATCTTCTTCAATCTTCATGAATACTTTATTTTCTGGCTGCTACGGAGCTATTAAAAAGAATGATTGAGGCACGCGGCAGGCCGGGTATATTTTATGAAATATCACCTTTAAAGAATTTGAGTACGCCATTTTCATAATGAGTTTTCTAGTACCTAATCCTCTTCTCTATTACTACATTTAAGAAGTGGATTGATCTGGGAAGTGCCGAGGGTGCAGGTAATGATACATTTTGCCAGGCGCAGGCGGTGATAATGGATCGCGTTTTTGGCGAGCAGGATAATGGATGCGTGTCGGGAGGAGGTGTATGCAGGGCTTTGGTGGTGGTGCCCCAGCTTGGGTGGGGACCCTGTACTGAGTCAAGCTTTCTTCCTTGATGGGTGACTGTCCTGACGAGGAAGGCCTGGAGCCCAGAAGAGGAGCGGAACAAGGAGGTTCCTTGTTGGGACTGAGCTGGGATGGGAAGGGCTTGGGGCTCCAGGTCTTCAGGCAGAGGCTGGAGTTGCCTGTGAAACCCTGAGCCCACTTCTGATGCTTTGATGCTCAGCTGAAGGCTTGGCTTGGAGGAAGAGTGGAGGATGGGGAAATCTCTGAGCCCACGAGGCAATTCATTCATGGGGTCCAGAGAGCAGGACAGACTGTGCAATGGTCCCAGCCATAGGCCTGACCACTGCAACCCAATTCTTGACCTTGACCTCTTTCTAGATCTGTCTCCATGCACAGTGGTCTTTGAGTCTAGAAGGGACAGGCTTATAGGGAAGTGGGTGGTAAGCTCACCCTCAAAGGGCAAGCATGAATCAAGGGGTTCCTGCCAGGATGGAGTCTGGAGTCCCTTCATATGGGGTCATGATGACGGGTGGGGTTGGGACTTAGATGTGACATAACAGGTCAGGTCAGAGGAGCTAAACTCACTGTTCTGGGTCTTGTGCCCTTGTCTCCGGTGAGGTCTGAGGGTGTTGGCCTCACCCTGATAGGCCTGGTCCTTGGGAATCACAGCCCCCCAAGTGGCTTCCTGAGGCCCCTGACCTTGGCCCTGGGAAGGGTGGGCACCAGGCACTGGGCAGGGGTGCCCCGCCCCACTCCAGGCTGGGTCTCTCCTCTGCCACTTGGCTGGGCTTTCCTCCCAAGCTTCAGCAGCAGCAGCCGTCATAATTAACCCTGCTAATTAATCAGGGCAGGACGGATTAATTGAGATCACAGGAGACCGGGAGAGCAGGTGCGGCTTCAGGGCTGACGGGATAACGAGCTCTCTGGACGCCCAGGGGGCCTGGCCCTACCCGGGGGAGCCCTGAGCCTGCACAGTGGTGAACTAGGCAGGCAGAGGCCCTGGGGGATCCAGCCCTCCTGGGAGCCTGGGTCCTGCAGAGGCAGGCTTCGACAGGCTGAGATGGGAAAGCTGGCAGGCAGTCTCCATCACCCCCTCTTCTGGGGGCCAGCCTGGTAGAAATGCAAGTTCCACCCACAGCCCATGAGCCAGGAGGCCCTGGGCTGCGGGGGGAGCTGGAACAGAGCAGAGCCCGGGGCTGGCACCAAATCTTCTGCTGCCCCAGAGGCCCCTGGAAAGGGGCCCAAATTGGAGCTGAGACCCAACTCCTTGCCAAGAGTGGCACCACCTAAACCATGGGAGGACGAGCTTGGTGGGTTTCCAACAGCCAAGTGACTTGCTCATTTATGTTTTGCTGAAATCTCTCTAGCAGCTTCCATGTGGAGGAGAATCGGGGAGGTGCCCAATGGAGGCAGAGACCCCACTGAGGAGGCTGGGGCCGTGGTCCAGGCAGGAGAGAATGGTGACTGGGAGAAGGTGGTGGTAGAGAAGGCGAAGAGGGCTCTCAAGGGCTGGAGGCTGCAGAACTTGCTGATGGATCATGGATGGTGGAGTGAGGGACCGGGGTCAAGGGTTATCATTCCATCTCCAGGAAGCTCTGGTTGGGATGGGGAACGTGGAGCATGTTTGGAGGACAGGAAGTTTCTGACATGTTCTGGGTCACTAGAACCTCACCTACCTTTCGGACTCAGTTGCTATTGCCTTGTCCCAACTCCCCTTAAACTGCTTTGGGTGGTACCCCATCTTCCTGCCCCCTAGCTTGTCAGGCTCCTGGGACATTCGAGCCCACTCATGCTCCAGTCCCTACAGGTTGTTCCTTCCTCCAGATGATGGCTCATCTTCAGAGACCACCTTACGCTGCCCCCTCCCCAAGGAGCCTTCCCTGTTCCTGGGTGCGTGGACCTCCCCACTCTGAGATCCACCATATCTGTAACTTTCCTGGTGCTGTTCCCTCTGCCAAATGCCCTTCCTTCCTTGAACCCAGACGAGCTCCTACTTAGCCTTAAAAGTCCAGAGCAATCCCCATCTCTCCCTCTTGATTTGCTTGCTTCTGATCGCTTCTCTCTTGGAGCCCTGCTGCACTTTGTATGACTTTTGGCAACCATGCCTCTGCCTCCTTCAGTCTACTTCTGAAAGAAGTTTGGGAGTTGAAATTGCCAACACTAGGCGGCAACTTCACTCAGGCATTGTGAACCACGTATTCCCTCCAAGCAGGGCTTCTCCACCTCAGCATCACTGACATCGGGCGCAGATCATTCTTTGTTGGATGTTAGCAGCATCCCTGGCCTCTCTCCACTCGATGCCACCAGCTTCCCCTGTTGTGATACCAAAAAGGCCTTGAGACATTGCCAAAAGTCCCCTGGGGGAGGAGGAGCAAAACCATCCTCGACTGAAAACTATTGCTTTCGAGAGAGATGAGAAACATTAGAAAACCAATTGAGCAGTGAGGATCCCAAATTCCGACCACGGACTGACAGGCCTAATGCTATTTTGGGGTGTGAGTGTTGAGACTGTTAACCTCTAGTGCTTCCCCAGTGCAGAGGTTCTCAACTTTTGTACAAATATGTTCCTAAAAGTACACACACCAGGAGACATACAAGAATGTCCATAGTCAGTCCCCACACTGGACTAAATGCCTGTTTGTAATAGAATGAATGAAAATCTATGGTTATTCACTCAGGGGACACTGGGCAGCATGGTCTGCTGTACAGGCAGCATCAGGAATGAATCTCACAGGTGAGAGAGGCAGCCAGACCCCGGCGATGCAGCCTGTGCGAGCCCATTTATGGAAAGATCTATGGCACTGGAAGGCAGGATGGTGGCTCCCCTTGGTGTTCCCCAGCCCTTGAGGGGTGGTAATATGCTTCTCGATCGATGTCCATCTGAGTGCTGGTTTGCAGCCTGTGTTGACTCTGTTCAAACTCTTTGGGCCGAACACTGGAGATTTGTGCATTTTTCCCATATGTGTGTGATGCTGAAATAGAAAGTATACTGAAAAAAAATAAGAACACTACCTTAAAAACAGACAAATACGCAGCAAAACAATTACTTGGTCTCTACCATATGACCCAGCAATTCCACTCCTGGGTATATATCCAAAAACAACAAAAACACTGATTTGAAAAGATACATGGACCCCACTGTTCACAGCAGCACTATTTACAATACCCAAGACAGGAAAGCCACATAAATGTCTATCAACAGAGGAATGGATAAAGAAGATATATATACACACACACACACACACACAATGGAGTATTCAAAAGTGAAAGGGTTAGTTGCTCATTTGTGTTTGACTCTTTGTGACCCCATGGATTGTAGCCCGCTAAGTTCCTCTGTTGGAGAAGGCAATGGCACCCCACTCCAGTACTGTTGCCTGGAAAATCCCGTGGACGGAGGAGCCTGGTGGGCTGCAGTCCATGGGGTCATTGAGGGTCAGACACGACTGAGAGACTTCACTTTCACTTTTCACTTTCATGCATTGGAGAAGGACATGGCAACCCACTCCAGTGGGCTTGCCTGGAGAATCCCAGGGATGGAGGAGCCTGGTAGGCTGCCATCTATGGGGCAGCACAGAGTTGGACACGACTGAAGTGACTTAGCAGCAGCAGCAGCAGGTTCCTCTGTCCACGGAATTCTCTAGGCAAGAGTACTGGAGTGGGCAGCCACCCCCTTCTCCAGGGGGCCTTCCTGACCCCAGGATCAAACCTGAGTCTCTTGCATGCAGGCAGATTCTTTACTATCTGAGCCACCAGGGAAGTCCATACAGTGGAATATTGCTCAACCACAAAAAGGCGTGTTGCCTTTGGCAGCAACATGGACAGACTTGGAGGGTATTATGTTCAGTGAAATAAGCCAGACAGAGAAGGACAAATATCATATGATATCACTTATATGTGGAATCTAAAAAATACAGCAAACTGTAGAATATAACTAAAATGAAGCAGACTTACAGGTATAAAGAACAAGCCAGTGGTTGCACGTGAGGACAGGGAAGGAGGAAGGACAAGCTGCCAAGTATAAAATAAGCTTCAAGGATACATTGTGCAACATAGGGAATTAGCCAATGTTGTATAATAGCTATAAATGGAATATAACCTCTAAAATTGTGAATCACTGTATCGTACAGCTGTAACTTCCTATGATATTTTACAGCACCTATACTTCAAAAATATTCTCACGCATGGATGTTGAACTTTATAAAGAAGATAGTTCAGCTTGCTGCAGACTAATGAATATCATGAAATGCTAAACTGTGCTTCCCTTTTACATGCAGACTCTGATGTTGCATTTCTAGAATTTTGTTCTCACCCTTTTCTTGTTTCTTCGCCTTCATGATTGATGCCCGATGTCTGGCTCTATGCTGGGGTGGCTGATGGACCACTTTGACAGCCTGGAATCTTCATCTGTGTCTCAAATGCATATGTTCCTTCCCCCTAGGTTGGCACACTCATTAAAAATATTAAGACTTGAGCTAAATAAAAAATTACAAGGGCAAAATGAAGAAAAAAAAGGCAGCTTATGAGTTTGCAAGGGTTTGAACCTGTATTTTGCATTTTTCCCAGTAAAATGCAGGGAGGACTCTGAGGGACACCATCAGAACAAGCTAGGGCCTCTGGCCTGAGGGTGGCAAGTGTCCCCAGTCAGGTGATATGAAAAGTTGGAAAGATTAGTTGAGTAAAAGGCAGTTTAAAAAAAATGGTATGCAAGAGGATGTTTTGAAAATACGGATTAGAAAAATGGAACAGTCTGCATCATCCAAACCATGGGTCTTATTTCCTGGGGTTGGATCATCTATCAGCCCCAGATATGTTGTGACACTTCCCGTCTTGTAAACAAATTGTCCCCAGGGCTCTGTTCTCCTGCCAACACCCGTGTCCCTGCTCCCTTGAAGCAAAATGCCCAGGAGAGTGGTCTTCACCCTCTGCTGCCTCCAGCCCTGGTTCATCCTCCAGTCTCTGCACACAGGCCGTCAGCCCTTCCCTGAAATCAGGTGGCATGTGACCAGCGACCAGCAAATTCAGGCATTTGCATTTGATGCGCTTGGCTACTTCTTTCTCCTGAAGCCTTCTCTTCACTTGGTTCCTGGGAAGACTCGCTGCTAATTTTTCTTCGTCTCATTGGCTGTTCTTTTCCAGGATTCTCTACTGGCTCCTTC
Source organism: Ovis canadensis (assembly GCF_042477335.2). Lineage (NCBI taxonomy): Eukaryota > Metazoa > Chordata > Mammalia > Artiodactyla > Bovidae > Ovis > Ovis canadensis. The sequence goes on along the minus strand of NC_091247.1, from coordinate 10,093,004 downwards.
TCTGGTGTCAGTGAGACCCAGAGCCATGCCCCTGATGCCCTTGTCTCCTCTGCTTCGGGGGATCAGGCCCAGGCTCAGGGTGAAGGTCCCTGGCTAAGACACACCTCTGCTTGGACCTTGTAGCTGGGCGCTGCCTCCACCCTCACCTCTCCACTGTCTAGTGTCCACTTGGGCAACCAGGGATCTTTCTAAACTTTCACCACATCGCTTCTCAGCTCAAACCTTCCAATCCCAACAAAATCCAAACCCCTGCTACTTCTTGCTAGTTGACTGTGTGCCAGGGGCCTGGTGTGCAGTGTCTCTGTGCATCCTGACAATAATACTGGGGGGTAGATATCTACTGGATACCCATCTTTCTGCTAAAGAAACAGCTCAGAGAGGCTAAGGAACTTGCCTTAGGTCACACAGCTAGGGAAAGATGGTCTACCTCAAAGGCTCATGGAGGTGGAGGGCTGACTCTGGCACTCCCCAACAACTTCCCTCCATCCCCCTGGAGGAAAGTTGCCTGTCCTAGTCCAACTGTGTCCTGGTATAGAGCCTGGCACCTATTAGGATCTTAATAAGTGAATGGAGAGTGATCTGCAAACCCAGACTCGGGGACACTACATCTTGGGGTGTGTGCTTGTTCATGTGCGTGTGTTAACATGAGCCTCCTTCTCCCCTGCATTCCCCGCCCCCAGGCTGAGCTGGTGGCCTCAGGGTCGCCCCAGGCCTGGCTTTCCATCCTACACCCGCAGTGACAACCCAGATCCCCCATTCTCCTCCAGCGTTCCTTTTAATTGCTCAAAAATTGACGATAGGTGCAAGGAAAATAATGAGGCCTAATTATGTTAATTAAATGGCTAATTCATTAATTAACGCACTCATATCCTTGGCTTGGAGAGCCCCTTGCTGAGGCCGTGAGGTTGGTTCCGTTCCAGCAGGGATGGGAAGCCCTGCCCGGGGCAGGGAGTCTGTAGCCCTCTCTGGTGGGGGCCGCAGGTGCCTGGCTGCCATGAGCCCTCTCCAGCCACCCATCCTCAGACACCCCCTGTTCTCCCCTCCCATCTGCAGTGTATAGGGCGGTGGGAAGCAGCGAATGAGCAGATCTGGGCAGGTGGAGTCTGTGTCCCCCAGGAGCTGCCTAGTGACTTGCCGGGTGGATTCCCAGCCTGGAGGAGGCAGGGGCTCCAGAGAGAGAGTGAGAGTGGGCAGATTTGTCCAGTGGGGTCAGGCACTGTGAGGCCACGCACAGAAGGACACGTTGCCCAGGATGGTCCAAGAGACCCTTCTGTCCCTGGAGGGACCACCTGGGACCTGGACCATCTGGGTAAGAGCCAGGGAGCAGAGGCCCAGTGGCTGGGTGCAGCTGGGCCACTGGCTTGCTGTGACCACAGAAGGGCTGGCCGTCCTTCACAGGGTAGACCACGTCCTCACAGTGCCCTGCTGGGGCCCCTGGCCCCTCAACTCTCACCTGCCCTCACCTGTTCTCTGCCTCTGGTCCCATTCCTGGGTCAGGACCCCTAAAGTGCTCTCCCAGCACTCCGTCCCATGCAGTCCCATGTGGAGTCCTTGGTGCAGGTTGTAATTACGCAATCCATCCCCATTCCTCTCTCTGAGATCACGGTCTGTACCGTATTATTACTAAAATCACCTGTTCTCTTGATTGGTTCTGTCATCAGACAAGGGCTGTGCCTCCGGGTCCCCCATTCAGGTTTGTGACATAGGGATGCATTTCACAGTCACAAGCTCAGATGAATAAAATGTCACTTGAAGCCATGTGGAGAAGAGGTTAAGGGTAGGTTCTTGACATTGAACCCAGGCTTTACCTCTTCCCAGCTGTGTGACCTCACCAAGTGCCTTAACCGCTCTGGTTTATGACCCAGGTATTCCCTTGGGAAACGGGGGACGGTGAGTGCTCCTTTCTATCAGGGAGCTCCTGGGCTTTAAATGAGATACTGTGTATAGAGCTCATAGACTGGGCCCGGCAGAGCCTGTGCTGAATAAATGTCAGCAACTTTGATCACTTTATTTTCGCTAATACTTTCGTTTTGAACTGCAAGACCCCATATCCCCAATGCTAAACGTGTAATCCAGGCACAGTTGGCCAAACCGGGGATTTCTCACTTGGGTTGAACAATTCGTCATGTTAATGCTTTTGTTTGTTCCCTGCCCTTGTCTTCTGAGAGTTGGCGTTAAGCTCCAGAGCTTTCACAAAGCCCTTGCCTGCCTGGCTCCCTGCTGGCTTCTCCTTGAGTCTCTGTCTCCCCCTGACTCCCCAAACACAGGAGGAGCCTGAGGCAAAGGGAAAAAGTCCTGTGCCCCAGGTACATTTACCAACATTGTTGTTTAGTCTGACTCTTTTGTGACCCCAAGGACTGTAGCCCACCAGGCTCCTCTGTCCATGGAATTTTCCAGGCAAGAACACTGGATTGAGTTGCCATTTCCTCCTCCAGGGGATCTTCCCGAACCAGGGACTGAACCCGAGTCTCCTGCATTGCAGGCAGAGTCCTTACCGTTGAGCTGCCAGGGGAGCCCTCAGGACCCCTTCCCCCCACCCATATTCTAAACCAAGTGGAAAAGATTCATAAAAGCTCCACAAAACCGTAACTGTATGTGAAACCCATGAAGCCCAGTCTGTTTGCACATCATTACCAAGCCTTATACACCTGCCCTGCAGGGCCCCAGGTTGGCTGGAATCAAGCAACCCTTCCCAGCGCCCAATAATGCAAGTTCGTAAACATAAGTCTATTCCAGAGTGTATATTTTGTTCATCGTGGTTTTCCTGTATTCATTTTGATTTTTAAAAATACTATTTCTGGGACTTCTCTGGTGTTGCAGTGGCTAAGATGTCACACTTCCTCTGCAGGAGGGTGAGGGTTTGATGCTACATGGCTCAGCCAAGAAATGAAAAAAAAAAAAAAAAAAAAAAAGCCACCACCGAAACTATTTCTGTTGATCACTGAGTTTTTGGCGCCACCTTCAATTTTGCTTCTGAGGTAAGTGCCTCTCTTGTCTCACCCTTGCCAGCACTGACTCCAAGCTCCTCCTTGGGCCCCCACTCTGCCCTGATGCTGTTGTGACCTCCTTTGGCCCCCTATTCTCATCAGAGGCTGCTGGAAATGGGCATCCTGGGTGGGACTTGGGAGGAGCAGGGCTTCTCTGCTTTGGGACCCCCAAAACCCATCTTGTGGGGGTCATCAGTCACCCACTTTTCTTTACTTTGCTTGGGCATCTTCTCAGAGGAAACTGATCTGGGGAAGCAGAGGGTGAAAGTGACCAGCCTCTCTGGTCTGTCCCTGGAGACAGGGGCAGTGGGGAGTTGGGATGGGGGCTGCAGGGTGAGGAGGAAAGGTTTTTCCTTCTCTCACACATCTTTCCCATCTACCCTGGTGATTCCCTGCATCAGAGTTTGATACCAAAGCCGCGACTGCAGCATTTTGGTTCTTCAGTTTCTTTAAGTCCTGTAGGGCCCCCCCCTGGCTGGGTGCCCTAATGATGGGGAGAGGGGGCAGCCGCAGGAGGCAGGGAGTATGGAGGTGAGCTCCCCCCTCTATGACGTCATGCCCCTTTATGTGCCCGGCGCACCTGGCTGGATGCTTCTAAAACTGGTCTAGAGGCTTGGAGATGGAGTGGCAACTGGAGTGAAAACTCCCCAAGGGGTCAGTTGACCACCCGACAGTGCCCCCAAGCTGCCATCTCCAGGCTGGGAGAGGGAGGCTCCAGCAGAGGGGCACCAAGAGCCTTACTCATGCCAGGTAGGATTCAGCCCTGCTTCCCAGGGAGTGGGAATTGATTGCTTTATTGCCGAGACTTAATTCGAGGGAAGTGAAACTAAAGCCTCCTAAGAAATATGGTTATTACAGAATGCTTAGGCCCCTGCCTGGGGAGCCTGTGCCCTGCTCGTCTTGCCCCTGTCTAGGGTAGCAGGAGCCGCAGTTGCCCCCTCTAATTGGAATAGGTTTCTAAAGTGCAATAAACGCAGCCGCCTGGATAGGGGCACTTGTCGCTTGGAGCATGTCTGGGCAGACGTGATGAATGCGGGGATTCTGTGAGCTCCCATCTCCTGACCTCTGGCCCCCACGATAGACGGTAATAATGGCAATGATAACAGTATTGATATGAGCAGCTGAGTATTTAATGGGCATTTACTATGCACCAGGCATTGTTTCACTGAATCCTTGCATTGACTCTTTGTGGAAATATATCATTCAGTAATTACCACAAAGTTGCTGTGTAACAAATGAGCCCAGACTGCAGTTGCTTAAAAACAGTGATCATTTATTCTCACAAGCCAGAGGATTACTTGGGAGTTCGCTGGTCTCATCTGGGCTGGGCGGGGGCAATTAGCCCTGTCCCATGTGCCCCATTGTCTTTCAGGTCCCAGCCTGGGCTTCTTCTTCTTGTGGATGGCAGTGTTGCAGAGAGCAACTGGGAATGCCCGAGGCCCCTTGAAGTCTTGGCCCCAGAGTGGCTTCCCTTCCTCCTTCCTCCTTCTGTTGCCAGAGCCAGTCACAGTGCCAAGCTCAAAGTCACAGGTGAACACTGTCTTGCCTCTCAGTGGGAGACACGACGGAGTTGGAACCAACAGTGCAATCTGCCACAGGTACCATCCTTGTTATCCCCATTTTATAGATGAGGAAAATGAGGGCCAGAGAGGGAAAGTGGCTTCCCCAGGGTCACACAGCGCTGCGAGCTGGGATTCAGAGCTCAGCAGGTGCATGAGGCCCCAGTGACCCCTTTCTCATTATGCAGTTTAGTGTCCGAGCTCGGCTCACCCTGAACAGGGGCAGTTCATCAGGACCCAGATGGCCGTGACTCCAGACACATGGTGGGGCCCGCCTGCTGAGGGTTCCTGGTGGTCCCCCATTCGCTCCAGTTCCCACCAGACCAAGAGTGGACTCTGGGAAAGGTGCAGATCACTGCTCGGAGCCAGATGCTCCCCCGGCCCTTGCCTAATATTTGCTCTGTTCTGTGAGGGGACACCTGGCTTCACCGCTGGTGAGGGTGCAGTCAGGATTTGAAACAAGCTCCTGATTCAGAGCTTCCCAGTGCTGTGACCCCAAACTGACCACAGGGGCTCCCTCTTAGCTCGGCCCTCCACCGGTGGCTGCGCCCAGGGCTCTCACCAACCTTCCCCCCACCTCCCCTCCCTGCTCCGAGCACATGGGAGCTGACAGATACTGAAGCAAGCGCTGCCTGGGTTTCCTCCTTCGCAGCCTCTCCTGGAGGCCTTGGCGGCCGCAGGATGTCCGTTTTGCCCTCAGCTCCCCGACCCCTCCCCTGGGGCTCCCTGGGACCCTGGGCCAGCAGAACCTGTGCCCAGAAACCCGTGGCTGTATGGTCCTCAGGGACCCATGAACTCTCACCACCTGACTCTTTTTAAGCTTTTATTATTTCTCTATTACCCCAGTAATACATGTTCATTGCAGGAAAATTAGAAAATACAGAAAGGCATAAAGAAAAAAAAAACCAAGTGTAACCAGTTTAGAAGCATCTCTACTCATTAGGGGTATAAACATGAAACGGTTTTATTCTTCCAGTAACGGCCGCCGCTCTGCTCTCCCATCCGCCTCCCTCTGCCTGCTGGGTGGCAAGTCCATAAATGACATCTCAGTCCAGCTCCATCACTTTCCACCCTGGGGTGTGAAGCCTGGCTCATGCTGGCACCCAAGACTAGGTCCTGTGCTCTTTCAAACTCCAAGCCCATTTAGTGTTTAAGGCTTGTCCTCTCCCCCACCACTGGGGTTGGCTGTGGGATCTTCTCAGCTGTAACCCCTTCCCCCCCCCACCCGGCAGTGCCCGGCCCAGGGTTGGCCTAGGGAGATGGGGTTCACACAGCCTTTTGTAGGGTTCTGCCCGCTGATGTAACTTGTCCGTGGGTGGATGGCCACTCTTAAGGTTCTTCCTGGGGAGGGAGGGGGTCCTTCTGTTGTCACTCCCAGGGCTTGCTGGTCACCCCCACCCTCACCGTCCACCACCCTGCGATTCAGCTGCATCTTGAGGCCAGCCCCCAGCTGTGGCTCCCAGCTGAGCCCTTCTAATGTGTGACTCCTTGCAGCTGGTGGCCCTCAAACTTGTCTTCCCCGGTGACATTCGGTTACGGGGTTGTGGGCACCTGCTGAGCCAGGTTCAGAGCCTGGGGCCCTGGGCCCTCGGGTGGTGGTCCTAGTGACCACTCGGGCAAGCCCCACCCTCTCAGCCAGTGAGCCCTTTGCCTGGGCTCCGTGGGCACGAGGACAGGCCAGTGCAGTGGCTGAGCTCTGGGCTGGAAAAGCGTTTCCTCTCCTCGCAGGCACCTGGGCTGGAGGAAAGATTCTCTTAGACTTTGGGAGGAAAAAGCCAAGCTCCTCAAGTGCAAGAGATGGGAGGGGGAGGGACTGGCCACTCTTCTCTCCTATCTGCTCTTGTCTCCATCTGGGGAGGGGCTGGGAGGCACACTGAAGAGGGCTCCATCTGTGGGGTGACCACCCAGCATGCATGGCGTGCCTTCTCTTCTCCAGCACCTTCTCGCAGTCTCTGGAGTGAACCATTGACAGTTAGCTTTATCCCATGTTCCCCCTGCCCTCCACTCCCACCCCAGGCTGATTGGATCTGAGATGTGCCCTTGGCCTTAAGGGACAGAGACGGGATCCCTGTGCCTTCCAGCCCAGACAGGCTCATGGCTCCACACTCAACTCAGGAGCTCTGGGTCTTTAGGGTGGGTGCCCAGATTTGCACAAGGACTCTCCAGCTGCAGGCAGAAGGACATGGGGACAGAAGACCAGGCCTGGTATGTACCTACTATGAGTCACACTCTGGGTTGAGGGTGACACATGGGATTTCCCTGCCCTTTGAAGGAGGTTCCATTAACATCCCCATTTTACAGATGAGAAAACTGAGGCTCTGGGGGCTGGAGTGACAAGCCCAAGGTCACAAGGCTGAAGAGTGGTACTCCAAGGGTCATCAGTTGTTTTCTGGGGGTCACCTCACATCTCCCTAAACTGTCATCCCCTTGTCTGCATCAATTCAGTTCAGTTCAGTCACTCAGTTGTGTCCGACTCTTTGCGACCCGATGAATCGCAGCACACTGGGCCTCCCTGTCCATCACCAACTCCCGGAGTTCACTCAGATTCACGTCCATCGAGTCCATGATGCCATCCAGCCATCTCATCCTGGGTCGTCCCCTTCTCCTCCTGCCCCCAATCCCTCCCAGCATCAGAGTCTTTTCCAATGAGTCAACTCTTCCCATGAGGTGGCCAAAGTACTGGAGCTTCAGCTTTAGCATCATTCCTTCCAAGAAATCCCAGGGTTGATCTCCTTCAGAATGGACTGGTTGGAACTCCTTGCAGTCCAAGGGACTCTCAAGAGTCTTCTCCAACACCACAGTTCAAACGCATCAATTCTTCAGCACTCAGCCTTCTTCACAGTCCAACTCTCACATCCATACATGACTACTGGAAAAACCATAGCCTTGACCAGCCGGACCTTAGTCGGCAAAGTAATGTCTCTGCTTTTGAATATACTGTCTAGGTTGGTCATAACTTTTCTTCCAAGGAGTAAGTGTCTTTTAATTTCACGGCTGCAGTCACCATCTGCAGTGAATTTGGAGTCTGACGCTGTTTCCACTGTTTCCCCATCTATTTCCCATGAAGTGATGGGACCAGATGCCATGATCTTCGTTTTCTGAATTTTGAGCTTTAAGCCAACTTTTTCACTGTCCTCTTTCACTTTCATCAAGAGGCTTTTTAGCTCCTCTTTACTTTCTGCCATAAGGGTGGTGTCATCTGCATATCTGAGGTTATTGATATTTTTCCCGGCAATCTTGATTCCAGCTTGTGTTTCTTCCAGTCCAGCATTTCTCATGATGTATTCTGCATATAAGTTAAATAAGCAGGGTGACAATATATAGCCTTGACGTACTTCTTTTCCTATTTGGAACCAGTCTGTTGTTCCATGTCCAGTTCTAACTGTTGCTTCCTGACCTGCATACAGATTTCTCAGGAGGCAGGTTAGGTGGTCTGATATTCCATCACTTTCAGAATTTTCCACAGTTGATTGTGATCCACACAGTCAAAGGCTTTGGCATAGTCAAGAAAGCAGAAATAGATGTTTTTCTGGAACTCTCTTGCTTTTTCCATGATCCAGCAGATGTTGGCAATTTGATATCTGGTTCCTCTGCCTTTTCTAAAACCAGCTTGAACATCAGGGAGTTCACGGTTCAGTCTCCATACCCACTGCTAAACTGGTATGGGGACAAATTCTGGTTGAATCAAAGAATAAATGAATGAATGAGAGTGAGGGTTGTGTTTCTAACACTGGGACGGTTTATTTTAGGGCTGTTTCTAGGTTTCGGAAAAGTGATACACTGGCCATGAGTATTCCCATCTGCCAGATGGGGAAACAAATTCTGAGGCCCCTAGTGAGGATGGAGTCCTCCCCCTCCCCCCGCCGGGCACCTGAGCTGGGGGCAGTGCAGCTCCTGCCTGTGCTTTGGGCAACAGCTTGTGAGTCAGGAAGCAACGGGCTGGCTGGGCAGCTCTCTTTTCCCTCCCTCTTCTCTCTGTCCCCATCCCGAAGGTAAAAAGTTCACGCGGGCGACCATCCGTTGCAGGCTGTCAGGCGGCTGTGCAATCTCTCTGTGGTTTTATTACTTAAAATCAGCGCGGTGTCCGGGCTGGGGAATTTTCCAAGGTGTTTGAGGCTGCCACGGGCCCCATTTATATTGTGCCTGAGTTTCCTTTCCAGTCTCCTTGAGACAAGTGACCAGCAGGTCCCGCTGTGAAGGCCGTATCAGTCATTTGCCAACCGGAGCCGGGCCGTGAATTACCAGGGGATGGTGCGGTGGGGAGCGCGGGCCGGGGGCGCGGGGTGACCGTAAACATGTCCCAGGAACGTGTCTCCCATCACTCACGGGCAGGTAGCAGATGGAGGCGCACACACGGCCCAAATCTCTAAATCTCGGCCTGACCTGTGAGAGAGACGGAGGTGACTTTCAAGGGAGTCCGTCTGCAGGCCAACTTGGACTAGAAGTTAACGGCAGGTCGGGTTTCCCTGAGAGTGGGACCTTCTGGTTAGTTTATGTACACATTTATTTATGTTTTCACTCCATGAAATTGTATTATTGAGCATCAGCTTTGTGACAAGGGTGTGCATTTTGGGTTTCTTAAAAGATACAAAACGAGGGTCTTGGTTTTATGGGGATGAAGAGGTCCCAGAGTCAGCCTCCTGTGATCCCTGCTCTATGTCCTTCATCTCCTTGCCCTAGCTTGAGTTCCATGCCAGCTCACCCTGTTGTTCTGTCTCTTCTGGGACCAAGAAGCTTGCTGTGGGTTACGAAAGAGGAGACTGTGCCCAGGAGAGGGGCTGCTGACCTGTCTGGTGGGGAGTTTCTTCCCCGGGACAACTGCTCCATGCCAGGCTCTGCACCAGGCACTTACTCACCCAGTCTCATCAAACCCTGCAACCCTGTGACATGGGGACCATTATCACCGCATTTTATAGGTGAAGTTAAGGAAACTTCCAAGGTCATCCAGTGACTTGAAGCTAGAACCTGGGCTTCAACCCAAGTCAGTGAGCCCCTAAAGCCCCTGGGAGGAGGATTCTGGCTGCTGCCTGCAGTCTGGGAGGGGTGTCTGAGGACCCTGAGAGGAGTGCACTCGTATCCCATCCACCAGCCACTGAGATCTGGGCGTGGGGTCTCAGCTGACCCTCCAGTCCACCCTCTCATCCAGTCCCCGGTAAAGGGGATACTTGGGCAGAGGACAGAGATGGGAGACAGGAACAGGCCCTCAGAACTTAGGAGAAGGGCAGAGAGAGAAGTAAGGTGTCAAGGGCAGGGAGGAGACAGGGAAGGCAGGTGTTTAGACAGACTCGGAGATGGTGGACACTTTGTCTTCAAACTTTTGTGTCTTTTCTTCTCTCATCTGTCTTCATGCTCGCGTGCTAAGTCGCTTTAGCCATGTCTGACTCTTTGTGATGCTGTGGACTGCAGCCCACCAGGCTCCTCTGCCCATGGGGTTCTCCAGGCAAGAATACTGGAGTGAGTTGCCATGCCCTCCTCCAGGGCATCTTCCCGACCCTGGGATTGTACCCCTGCCTCTTATGTTTCCTGCATTGGCAGGCAGGTTCTTTACCACTAGTGCCACCTGGGTAGCCCATCTGTCTCGATGATCTTGGGCAAATGATATCACCCGCTGAGCCTCAGTCTCCTCACCTGTGAAATGGGGATTATAGAACCGGTTGCTATGAGGTCTTAAGAGCAGGCTGACCAACCTGTCCTGGTTCTCCCGAGATTTTGCTGAGGTCAGCACCCGAAGTCCCCATCCTGCAAAATCCACTGTGCATGAATGCCCAGCCACTCAGTCGTGTCTGAGTCTTCTGTGACCCCGTGGATGGTAGCCCATGATTACCAGGACTACAGGGATTTTCCAGGCAAGAATACGGGAGTGGGTCACCATTTCCTACTCCAGGGGGTCTTCCGACCTAGGGATCGAACCTGCATCTCACGCATCTCCTTGGCAGGCAAACTGGAAAGACTGATGTTGAAGCTGAAATGCCAATACTTCAGCCATGTGATGTGAAGAACTGACTCATTTGAAAAGACCCTGATGCTGGGAAAGATCGGAGGCGGGAGGAGAAGGGGACAACAGAGGATGAGATGGTTGGATGGCATCACCAACTCAATGGACATGAGTTTGAGTAAACTCAGGGAGTTGGTGATGGACAGGGAGGCCTGGCATGCTGCGGTTTGTGGGGTCACAAAGAATCGGACATGACTGAGCAACTGAACTGAACTGAACTGAGCCACCTGAGAAGCCCCACAAAACCCAGCTGTTGCTGCTGTTGCTAAGTCGCTTCAGTCATGTCCGACTCTGTGTGACCCCATAGACGGCAGCCCACCAGGCTCCCCCGTCCCCGGGATTCTCCAGGCAAGAACACTGGAGTGGGTTGCCATTTCCTTCTCCAATGCATGAAAGTGAAAAGTGAAAGTGAAGTCGCTCAGTTGTGTCCTACTCCTAGAGACCCCATGGACTGCAGCCCATCAGACTCCTCAGTCCATGGGATTTTCCAGGCAAGAGTACTGGAGTGGGGTGCCATTGTCTTCTCCCAACAAATCGGGAGAGCGGTCGCTCTGGGAGAAAGAATGACCTGAGCCTTCAAGCTCTCAGCACTCAGCAGCCTCTGTGAACACGCACCCCTGCCCTGAATCCGAGTCTCTCGCGGGCCTTCTTGGTTCCTCTGTCTCCATTCCTGTGTTTCCACCGTGTTTGCTCTAAGCGTCACTCCCTGGTTCTCTGACGGTTCCCTGACGTCCTAGGCTCCATCTCAACCTCTTTCTCATGACGCTTGAACATTCTTCTTCCCCCCGTCTCTCTCTGCTTCATCCCAGCCCTGTCCCTGCCCTGTACACCCCACTTCTCCTTTCTCTGCCCTCCTCCTGGTTCTCAGGGTCAGGCCCCCTGACCCTGCGTGAGAGCATCTCTGTCCTGCGTGAGAGCATCCGCTCCTGACCGCGGGCTCGAGAGTCAGGTGGAGGCCCCAGGCTCCCTTCACAGTGAGTGACCCTGAGAACCTGCCCAAGGCCCTGAGACTGCGGGGAGGGTCCTGAGAGCAGGTCCCGGGTCCGCAAGAGGGATGAGACCAGGAGGGTCCGTTATCTACCCCCACCCACCACCCTGGGCCTGGGCCGCTCACCTGGTGAGGGAAGAGGCCTGCACAGCCTGTCTGGCAGAAGCCCTCAGCCTGTCTGGGCTCAGACAAGGACTGACTCTTTCAAAGATAATTTATTGGCTGATACCTCATTGCACATGGTAATAGCTTGTGCTTAAATAATAATAAGCTTGATTGCCGTGCAGTCGTTAAACTTTTTTCCCATTCAGTTTAACTGACCATTTTGTGTGTGGTTTGGAAGAAGGGGGGAGAGAGAGCCCGGTCATTATCCCTGGCCTGAAATGGGAGTTAATTTCTAATGAAGGTATAATTTTATTCCGATGATTTTACATTTAATTAACTAAAGCTACAAGTAATTTGAAATTATATGGTGATGGGGCCTCACTTTGGGGATCACAGGGGGCAGAGAAGGGGAGCTGAGGGTGGGGGGAACAGAGGGGCAGGGGTGGCCAGGGAGCAGGGCTGTGTGGGGACGAGGGACAGAGGGAAGGGGACCCTGGGCCAAGCAGAGGTGGTTGAGGCCAGTTACCTCTCAACCCTTCTTGGCAGGAAGCTCTGTGGTTTCCACTTTACAGGTGCGGAAAGGAAGGCTTGGAGGAACGAAGGAGTGGACGACTGTACTGCGGTCTTTCTCCCCATGCCCGCCTTGTTCTGGAAACATCAGCTCTGTCCTTACATCCCTCCTCCCCTGACTCTGTCCTAGGCTGCTGCCATGTCGTTCCATAGTCTTGACCCCGAGCAGCACTGGGTTGGGCCAGTGACACCGTTTCTAGGAATTTTTAAACTGGGGTGTGAGAGAGTCAGGCGCCTTTGATGGCTGAAGGATAAAAGTTGCTTTTCTTTCTTATCTAATTTAACTTACGTTCAGTTTGGGGCACACATCTGAAGTGGACAGCTGGATGCAATTTCACTTTCGTGTTACACCCGTGTTACCATCGCCCAAGAACACGCTCCCTGGCAGGCTCCCTCAACTCCTCTTTCCAGTCAATACCTCCCCTGAAACTAAAGCCGTTGGCTAGTTTTGCTCTTTCTGGGCTTTGTGCGAAAGTCTAACAGCACCTGTTTGGCGTCTGGCTTCTTTTGCTCCATATCATGCTTAGAAAATTATCCAGGTCGTCGTTATGTTGCCGTGGCTTTGCAGTTTGCCCCTTCACCTCGCTGTGTAGGGATCCATTGTGTGAACTTGCTAATTCATTCTGTTGTCGATAGACATTCATGTTGTCTCCGGGGTGGTGCAACCACGGTCACTCTCGTGCTTGTTTTCTGGAGGGATGAATACTCACTGTCTTGAGTATGCCCCAGGAGATTCCTTGGTTCTGTACACTTGTCTTTCTCAAGCTTTAGAAAATGCGGTCGCACTGTCTCCCAAAGTGGTCCTACTGCTCTCTGCTCCTCTTAGCAATCTCGGAGAGTTCAAGTGCCTCCACATTCTGACACTTTCTATCACCAGTTCTTTTGCGTTTAGCCATCTGGGCAGGGGCCTTGTGTATCACTTTGAATTCTCCTGATGACTAATGACACCGATGACATTAACAGCTTTTCTAGGCTTTCTTGTCCCTCGGATGGCCTTTTCTGTGAAGTGCCTGTTCGAGGTTTTTGGCCATTAAAAAAAAATAGGGTGTCTGCTTTTTTCTTATTTCTTTCTAGGTGTTCTTTATATATTCTGCTTTTTCACTCTCTTAAAGGTGCTTGGATTGCCAGGGGCTCTTTAATTTTAATGGAGTCAAAAGGTAAAGCTCTAAATGTAGAACTCAAAAGGCTACTGTGGGTCATGTTTTTCACTCTGGACAAAAGCCAGACTCCAGCAAGTGAAGGAAGTGAAATCCCTGTTCTGAGAGAGAGAAAAAGGATCCTGCCACCTTCCTCATTTCCAGTCCAGCAGCCCCCAGGCCTGGCTCCATCCCTCCCCTCCTGCGGCCTGAACAGTCTACCATCCTTCCATGCTACGATGTTCTTCTGATAAAATCCCCCTTTAGCTTTAGCTCATTCATGTTGAATTTTCTTTTTGTGCAACCCAATGATCCCCGTTTCACAGAGGTGAAATGTTATGGTTTTCTCCAGGTGCCAGGGTACTTAGTCTGAGGTTGAATTCAAGCCCCAGCTCACTATGAAGTGACTCAGGAGACCCTGGTGAAGGGTTTGGGGACACAGCAGAGAGAGGTCAGGGTATGGGATGAGAAGGTAGAGTGACTCAGCCCTAGGGACTGAGGGGTGGGTCAGAGGGAAGAAGGTCTGGGTCAGGGACATGCGCTGGGCTGGAGGCAGCAGGTGAGGCGGAAGTGGGGACTCACAGTGAGATACAGGCTGGGAGAAGCCTGGGTGGGGGTTCAAACTCAGGGAACAGACAGTGGGATGGTGGTTGCCAGGGGCTGGGTACAGTGGGAGGGGATGGTCACAGGGCACTCTCTGTTCCACGAGTTTGACTAGGTTAGTTTCCACATATAAGTGAGTTCACAGGGTATTTGTCCTTCTGTGTTTGACTGAGGGTTTTAAGCAGGGAGTTAAGGGGTTCCGCAGGCACAGGGAAGGGGTTCAGGGATGGCACAGTTTCCCCAAAGACAGGGTCCCCTCTGTCTGGTTCACTCTGTACTCCAAGTGCCTGGAACAGAGCTGGCCCAGACACAGCTGTTTAGTGACAGTCTGCTGAGTGAATGAATGACCGATGGGTATGGAAGGAGTGTGGACAAGCAGTTGGCGTCAGGTGGTCATCGATTCTCCCACCAAAGCAGAGATGTGAATCCCAGACATACGCAGGAGGGCACTTCCACGGAGGGTGATGAGAACACCTGGGGCAGCAGGCTTGTGATGTCAAGGAGCACCCAAGGCCCGGGCTGGGGATGCTCAGCCCGCTTTGTCCAGTGTGGAGGTCCAGTAGTTTGGGGGCCACTGAAAGCCACCGAGCCATGGCTCACACAGAGTCAAATCCCTTTTGAAGTCACATCTGTGGTTCAGCCGGGATTGAGGTGCCTAGAACTGCTGCCAAGATGTGTTTCTGTGTGGCTTGTCATTCAGCACGTTTTCAGGCAAAGTCCAAGGGTTCCATGCTGACCAGAGCAGGCTCCCTAACCAGACACAGGTCAGAAGTCTGACTGTCTGAGCTCGACTGTGTCTGAGCTCGACTGACTAGGAAGGAACAGGCAGTTTGGTTTCATTTCATTTTCCAGCTCCAAATGATTGTGATTGGGCATAATATTAAGAAGAGCTCCAAGGCCACATGTAGGCTCAGTGGGAAAGAATGCGGTGATCCATTAGTGATGCCTGCCACAGTCGTGGGTGCAGACCGTGGTAGAACGAACTGTGTATTTATTTCCTTGATAAGGTAAGTTCAGACACTGGGTGCTGAGCTGAGGTCAGGAGCCAGGGAGAACGTTAAGTCAGAAACCAGCAAGTGGCTGAGGTCAGAAATTAGCTAAAGACTGAAGTCAGTTACCAGATTATGGAATAATATCAGGAACCAGAGAACTGCCAAAGTCAGAAGCAGACAGTGATGGACATTAATAGCCATCAGTGGGATGGTGTCCTAGAGGCCCAATGAGCCTCTTGGAGCAGGATGCTCTGATATTTGGCATGTCAGCTATGACACATATGGGAATTTGTTGTCATGCATTCCACTGACCTGACATCCCTCAACCTGGAAAACTTGCCAGCTCTCTTTCACCTCGTGGTGCCCTATTTTTTGTTTTATAAAAGCTTTTTGAATATAGAGGAAAACAATAGAATGTGGAAGAGTAGAGATCTCTTCAAGAAAATTTGAGATATTTAAGGAACATTTCATGCAAGCATGGGTACAATAAAGGATAGAATCGGTAAGGACCTAACAGAAGCAGAAGAGATTAAGAAGAGGCGGCAAGAATACACAGAACAGTACATGAAAGATCTTAATGACCCAGAGAACCATGATGGCGTGGTCACTCACCTAGAGCCAGATATCCTGGAGTGTGAAGTCGAGAGGGTCTTAGGATGACTACAAGCAAACCTACTCTAAGTGATGGAATTCCAGCTGTCTATATCAGATACTAAAAGATGATGTCGTTAGAGTGCTGCACCCAGTATGTCAGCAAGTTTGGAAAACTCAGCAGTGGCCACAGGCCTGGAAAAGGTCAATTTTCATTTCAATCCCAAGAATCACAATGCCAAAGAATCTTCAAACTACTGTACAGTCGTGCCCATTTCACATGCTAGTAAGATTATACTTAAAATCCTTCAAGCTAGGCTTCAGCAGTATGTGAACAGAGAACTTCCAGATGTACAAACTGGATTTAGAAAAGGTAGAGGAACCAGAGATCAAATTGCCAAGACCTATTAGATCATAGAGAAAGCAAGGGGATTCCAGAAAAGGGTTTTCTACTCCTTCATGGACTACACTAAAGCCTTTGCCTATGTGGAGCACAACAAACTGTGGAAAATTCTTAAAGAGATGGGAATACCAGATCACCTGACCTGTCTCCTGAGAAACCTGTACGTGAGTCAAGAAGAAACAGAACTGGACATGAAACAATGGACTGGTTCAAAATTGGGAAAGGAGTACGTCAAGGCTGTATATTGTCACCTTGCCATTTAACTTCTATGCAGGGTACATCATGTGAAATGCCAGGCTGGATGAATCACAAGCCAGAATTAAGACTGCTGGGAGAAATATTAATAACCTCAGATATGCAGATGATACCATTCTAAAGGTAGAAAGTAAAGAGGAACTAAGCGCCTCTTGATGAAGATGAAAAATGAGAGTGAAAAAACTGGCTTAAAACTCAACATTCAGAAAACTAAGATCATGACATCCAGTCCCATCACTTCATGGCAAATAGATGGGGAAAAATGGAAATAGTGACAGACTATTTTCTTGGGCTCCAAAATCACTGCAGATAGTGACTGCACCCATGAAATTGCTTGCTCTTTGGAAGAAAAGCTATGACAAACCTAGACAGCATATTAAAAAGCAGAGACATCACTTCACTAACAAAGGTCTGCATAGTCAAAGCTATGGTTTTTCCAGTAATCGTGTATGGATGTGAGAGCTGGATCCTAAAGAAGGCTGAGCACTTTTGAACTGTAGTGCTGGAGAAGACTTGAGAGTCCCTTGGACAGTAAGGAGATCATACCATCAATCCTAAAGGAAATCAGCCCTGAATATTCATTGGAAGGATTGATGCTGAAGCTGAAGCTCTAATAGTTTTGCAAGCTGATGCAAAGAGCCAACTTATTGGAAAAGACCCTGGTTCTGGGAAAGACTGAAGGCAAAAGGAGAAGAGGGCAACAGAGGATGAGATGGTTAGACAGCATCACTGAACCAACGGACATGAATTTAAGCCAACTCTGGGAGATACTGGAGGACATAGGAGCCTGGTGTGCTGCAGTTCATGGAGTCACCTGACTTAGCCACTGAACAACAGAAACCAAACAATCCCCCCACTTGAAGTATAAAAGTCAGTGGTTTTGAGTGTATTCAAAGGCTTGTACAACAATGACCACAATCAATTTTAAGAGATTTTCGTCACTTTAAAAATAAACTCTGTGCCTGTTAGCCCTCCCCATCCCTTTCAGCCACTGACAACCATGAATTTATTTTCTGTCTCCATGGAGTGCCTATTTTGAACATTTCATGTAAACGGAATCATATAATACGTGGCCGTCTGAAACTGCGTTCTTTACTATGTTTTCAAGGTTCATCCATGTTGCCCCATGTATCAGAACTTCATTCCTCTTCATTGTTGAGTAATACTCCATCATCTGGATACATCATATTTTGTTTATTCGTTCACCAGTTTGATGGACATTTGGATCTTTCCACTTTCTGGTTATCATGAATAACACTGCTATGAACACTCACATACAAATCTTTGTGCGGACATATGTTTTCCTTTCTACTGAGTATCTAGGAGTATAATTGCTGAGCCACATGGTCATCCCGTGTTTAACCTTTTGAGGAACCGCCATTCTGTTTTCCAAAGTGACTGCACCATTTTGCATCCCCATCAGTAGAGTATGAGGGCTCCAGTTTTTCCAAATCTTTGCCAACACTTGTTATCTGTCTTTTGATGATAGTCTATGTGGGAGAAGCCTTGCATTTTATTGTGGCATTGATTTGCATTTCCCTAATGACTAATAGTGTTCTTGCCTGGAGAATCCCAGGGAGGGGGAAGCCTGGTGGGCTACAGTCTCTGGGGTCGCACAGAGTTGGACACGACTGAAGTGACTTAGCAGCAATAGCAGCAGCAGTGGCTAATAAGGTTGAGCATTTTTTCACGTGCTCATTGGCCGTTTGTATACTGGCTACTCAGATATTTTTTGGTCCAGTTTAAAGGCGGGTTGTCTGTGTATGGTTGAGTTGTAAGAGTTCTTTATATACTCTGGATTGTTGTTGCTGTTCACTTACTCAGTTGTGTCTGACTCTTTGCAACCCCATGGACTGGAGAGCACGCCAGGCTTCCCTGTCCTTCACTATCCCCTGGAGTTTGCTCAAGCTCATGTCCATTGGGTCGGTGATACCATCCAACCTCTGTCGCCCCCTTCTCCTACTGCCCTCAGTCTTTCTGGATACCAGACCCTTATCCGATATATGGCTTTCAAATGTTTTTCCCATTTTGTGGTTGCCCTTTCCTTTCTTTTCAAATGTATATTTATTTATTTGGCTGTGTTGGATCTTAGTGGCAGCACAGGGACCTTTAATCTTTGTTGCCATGGGAGGGATCTTTAGTTGCAGTGGATGGGATCTATTTCCCTGACCAGGCTGACCAGGGATTGAACCTGGGCCCCCCGCATCAGGAGCATGGAGTTTTAGCCACTGGACCACCAGAGAACTTCTGATTTTCCCTTTCTTCATAGTGTATTTTGAAGTCCAAAATTACTTACTTATTCACTTATTTATTTGATTTTTAGTTCTAGTTTCCTTGTCACTACAGCCGCCACCAGGGCTGTGTAAGCAGCACCGTAATTCCAGGAAGCAAGCAGACTCTTCCCACAGTATGTTCCAGGTACTGTGCCACTCTGACCAATGGAGAGAAAAGCTGTCGGTACTAACCACACGTTCCACGAAGTTGCTAGTGACATCCTGTTGATCGTAGTACCTAGAACAGAAACTCCTCAGAAATCACCTCTCAAAAGTTCTCATCAAAATATGACGTCCTCCTTATTTATTTTTCATTTGGTTACTGTGCTTTAGACGCTGTATCTAACAAACCATTGCCTGATCCAAGATTTGCATGTATGCTTTTCTTCTAAGCACTCTAAGGGGCCTTCCTTGGTGGCTCAGATGGTAAAGAATCTACCTTCAATGTGGGAGACCTGGGTGCGATCCCTGGTTTGGGAAGATCCCCTGGAGAAGGGCATGGCAACCCATTCCAGTATTTGGGCCTGGAGAATCCCCCCTGGACAGAGGAGCCTGGTGGGCTATAGTCCATGGGGTTGCAAAGAGTTGGGCACAACTGAGCGACTTTCACTTTCACTTTTTCTTCTAGGAGTTTTAGTTTTAACTTTTATATTTAGGTCTTTGATCTACTTTGAATTAATTTTTGCATATGATGTGAGATAAGGGTCTACCTTCATTCTTTTGCATGTGGATCTCCATTTTCTCAGCACCATTTATTTTGGAAAAGAATATTCTTCCTCCATTGAATTGTGTAGGTACTATTGTCAAATGCCAATTAACCTTAAATATGAGAATTTGTTTCAATTCAGTTCAGTTGCTCAGTTGTGTCTGACTCTTTGCGACCCCACAGACTGCAGCACGCCAGCCTTCCCTGTCCATCACCAACTCCCAGAGCTTGCTCAGACTCACATCCACAGTGTCAGTGATGCCATCCAACCATCTCATCCTCTGCCGTCCCCTTCTCCTCCTGCTTCAATCTTTCCCAGCATCAGGGTCTTTCCTAATGAGTCAGTTCTTTGAATCCGGTGGCTAAAGTATTGGAGCTTCAGCTTCAGCATCAGTCCTTCCAATGAATATTCAGGACTGATTTCCTTTAGGATTGAGGGTTTGTTTCTGGGCTCTCAATTCTGTTCCACTGACTGTGTGTCAAAACTCACACTAGCACCATACAGTGTTGATTCCTATTACTTTGTAGTAAGTGTTGAAATCAGATAGTGCAAGTCCTTCAGCATTGCTCGCTTTCAAATTTGTTTTGACTCTTCTTGTTCCCTTGCATTTCCATGCACATTTCAGGATCAGCTTGTCCATTATGCAAGAATGAAGCTGGGGGTTTGTTAAAGATTGCATTTAACACGTACACCATTTGGGAGATATTGCCATTTTTGAAATATTGCCTTCCCATCCATGAATATAGGCCTTCTTTTATCTCGATCTTATTTACTTTCTTTAAACAACATTTTATAGTTTTCGGAGTATTGCATTTCCTTTGTTAAATTTACCCCTAAGTATTTAACTCTGTTTGATTCTATTGTAAATGGGATTTTAACTTCATTTTTTTATTTATTCATTGCTAATGTATAGAAATACAGTTGATATTTGTATATTGATCTTATATCTTGCAACCTTGCTTAACTTTTTAACCTTAATAGTTTTTTTTTTGTGTGGATTTCTTGACATTTTTCTATATGCAAGAATTTTCTCGTTCTCATCTACATATGAGACAGTTTTCTTTCTTTCAAACACGGACGCTTTTTATTCCTTTTTCTTGCCTGACTGCTCTGGCTAGGTCTTCCAGTACAGTGCTGAATAAAGTAGGGAGGAAGACGTTCTTATCTTGTTCGTGGTGTTAGGGCAGTGAGGGCTGATTGTTGGGGAGCAGGTTTAAGGGAAAGGGAGCTAGGACCTGAAGGATGGCCGAAGGTCACGTGGCAGGTGGCAAGAGGTCAGGATTTGGGAGCTGGCAGTTCCTGGGCAATAACTGCACCCTGAGAGAGGATCCACTGTCCAGTACAGTGTGTGCCCTGGGAGGACCCTGGGGAAGGACTGCCTGGTGGGGGGGCTCCTCTCTTCAAGCCAGAGCCTGTCTCCTCCTCCAGAGGGCAGCCCCATGAGACCATCCGTGGGGGCGTGTGGTCAAGGCATGAGAAAGATCTTTCTGCCAGGTTTGGGGAGGAGACTAACTACCAGCCAGAAGTGGTAGCTGGATGCGGGTGGGGGACAGTGCTCAGAGCTGGACATTCATGCATTCATTCATTCAACAGACATTGATTAAGCACCTACTATGTGCTACCTTGATCTAGGTTCTAAACAGAAAGGGTGACAGTTAGACAGGGAACAACAGAGGCAAGGAATAAGTATAAAACCCAGTTCCTTAGGGACCCCTTAGGAATGGCAGAGATGCCCTACTCCTAAAGATGGCAACCAGCCCCTCCCTGGTGGTCCCTCGTCCGTTTCCCCTTTCCTGTCACTTTTTCCCCATCACCCCTCTTCCTCCCTTCTTTTTGGGAAATCACCCCACCACCATCTGCGGTGGCCATCTGCTGGGTACCCACTGAAAGGGCACAAGGATGGCTGCTGGGGTGGGCTGGGGCTCATTCTAGCCCTGGGTAGGCACAGTGCTGGGCGTGGGCAATCTCTGTTGCCATGATGCAGGGCGCCGCTTCCTTTGTACCCCACTTGTCTGCCAGACACAGCCTGCGGGACTGTCACGGGCTCACAAAGGCCCTGCTCTGCACTGAAGGACTCCCCAGGGCACGGGGATGAGGGTGAATAGCAGCATCTGGATAACTCACCTGGGAGGGGCAGGCCGCTCTTCCCTGTGAGCAGCAACCCCACCCGAGGACTGCTTCAGCGGCCAGCAGGCCTCTGATCTGCGTGGGAGTGAATTCCTGAATGTATGTGTGTATTCATTTGGAAGTGGATGTGTGCCCAGGTTCGCTGTGTGTGCACGGATTGTGTGTACATGGATTGTGTGTACACGCCAGCTCACAGGTGTGCAGGCCTCTGAATTTGTGTGTGTGTCTGCATGTGCACGTGTGTGTGTGTCTGTCCATGACAACAAGAAGATGTGTGTTTTCACCTGTGCCTCACCATGACCACCTGTTTGTGGTCTTGTATGTCACTGTTCGACTGTGTATTCAAAGGTCAGCACACACGTGGCAGAGGAACAGGGGTAAAGCCTGAACTTTTGGGATGTTCTGGGTCAGAATTTCCCTGGTAATGGGTGTGCCTGAGGTTGCAGATTAGGAGGTAAAATGTGGGGCAAAACTGGATCACAAAGGACTCTGTGCGTGAACACTTGTGTGGCCAGAGGACAGGCGTGTGTCCCATACCACTGTAATTGAGTTTTTGGAACACTGTGGTTCCTGTCCTTCACCCCCATGCTCCAGTATGGCAACAACAGTCAACTATTGCTGCCCAGCAAGTTTTCCACACTGAAGAAATGTGTGGGGGGTCACCTCTCTCCTCCCACCCTCTGCCCCTGGGGTACATGCATGCTAAGTTATTTCACTCGTGTCTGACTCTGTGTGCCTTATGCGCTGTAGCCCGCCAGGCTCCTCTGTCCATGGGATTCTCCAGGCAAGAATACTGGAATGGGTTGCCGTGCCCTCCTCCAGGGATCTTCCTGACCCAGGGATCGAACCCACAGCTCTTACGTCTTCTGCATCGGCAGGCAGGTTCTTTACCACTAGGGCCACCTGGGAAGCCCCACCTCAGGGGTACCCTGGTTTTTAAGAACTTAAGGTCTCAGATGAGACTCCCAGGCAGTGGCCTCCTCTTCTTCCTCACCTCCCCCAAGCCCAGGCTGGGGAGAGGTGAAGTGGGGGGTGTGTATACTGAGTGGTGGGCAGGTAGAGGGTGTAGGAGATATTTGGCAGGGCAGTGGCAGCTGTGGGGCTTAAGAAAAGGCCCCGGGTGCCACCCATGGAGCAGGGTCCGAGGGGTGAGCGGGGCTGGGGACCCCATTTTGGGGAGGAGTTCTGGGTGGGAGGGGCTGGCAAGGAGGGAGGCAGTTGGCGCAGGGAGAGGGAGATCGGGGAGGCCTGGAGAGCAGGAGCCACAAGGCCCTGTGCACCGCGAGACTTGGGTTCGTGCAACTTTCTTGCACCTGTTCCTCACGGCTGACTCCAGTTTACAGATGAGACAAGTCAGGCTCATGGAGCTTCATCCTGCTGGTCAGGCCAGGCCAGAACGGCCAGGCCACAGACCCAGGGCTAAACCATGGCCCCAGCCAAAGGGACAGGATATTTCCCGTGCTCAGAGGTGAGGTCCTGGACTAAGAGGTTGGGGTGAGGGATGGGGTGGCCCCTTCAGAGCAGCAGGGGGCATCAGAGACATGTGAAGGGAGAGAACTTGACCTGCTTGGGTGGTGATAGCCACTGGGGACACCTATACAGGGACCAGTGAGAGGGGCCTGAGTGGACAGGCTTCCGAGCCCACTTGAGACACCCTCTGGGGACTCCCAGAAAGACTTGAGTGTCTCTGGGGGTTGGTGAAATACTGCAACATGCAGGTGAGGTGGGGAACCAGCAAGAATCATGTACTGTGGCTACTGCGGCCTCATTTATGCACACAAGCAGGGGTGCTGGGGCATTTGGGGGTTCCTCACTCAAGCTGGAGGAAAAGGGGGGGTGCCACAGTCAGCACAAGCTGCTTAGGAACTTGACTCTGGGTTCAAATTCCAGCTCTGCCTCCCCCACCTTGGCCAAGTATGCCTCACCAACCACTCTCAGCCTCAGTTTCCACATCTGTAAAATGGGACTAATAATACCATCTGCCCTATAGCAGCAGTCCCCAAGATTTTTGACACCAGGGACCAGTTTTGTGGCAGAGTTTCTCCACAGATGGGGGTGTAGAAGGATGATTTCAGGATGATTCAAGCACATTACATTTATTGTGCACTTCATTTCTATTGGAGAAGGAAATGGCAACCCACTCCAGTATTCTGGAGAATCCCATGGACAGAGAGGCTTGGTGGGCTACAGTCCATGGGTCGCAAACAGTCGGATACGACTGAGTGACTTCACTTTCCTTCACTTCCTTTATTTCTATTATTATTACATCAGTTCCATCTCAGATCATCAGGCATTAGATTCTGGAGGTTGGGGACCCCTGCCCTATAGGATGGTTTTGAGGCCTTAATGAGATAATCGGCTCAAAGTGCTCATTAGAACAGGGCCTGCCGGGGAGGACAGACAAGCCTGAAGCCTCTGTCGAGTGGACTGTACTCCCTCTGCACCAACCTCCAGGCCAGAGGTGTCACCCTGTAATTATCTTTCGGGGCACAGACCCCCACGGTATTTCTGGTGAGTTTATGAGTCTGGGAGATTAGCTGCTCTGAGAAGAAACTCGTCTTCCCTGGCCCGGGGAGGGACGGGGTGCCAGGGTGAGCTGTGTGTGGAAGTGGCCATGAGCGATGCTTTATGGGGCCTGTAAAAGCTGCTGACCCCGCTCCTGGACTTAATGAGATGAACAGGGCCCTGGCAGCCTCCAATAACCTGCAACTCCAGCTGAGCCCAGCTGACCCGACATGGGGCAGGGACAGGCCTCAGCTCTGCCCTGAGACCCAGGCAGGTTCGGGTGAGGGCTATGGAGGAGGGGGGCAAAGAGGCCCACATCCCACATGCTGGGGTGCGGAAGCACCGGACACAGACCCCAAGCCCTCCCTGCCCAGGTGGGGCAGCATGGGTGCAGAACCAGACAGACCCAGGGCCCGTGGGGTCTTAGACAAGCCAGTTCTTGTCCTGAGCCTGTTTCCTCATCTGTGATGCAGTGATTAGAATCCACATCTGCGGATTGTCCGAGATTTGAGGAGAAGAATGAGTGAGTCTGGTGCCCAGAGCCAGGGCCCCAGTAAAGTGCTGATAGCTTGGGTCCTCAGCCGAGGTTCGTTTGGGTTTGGGCCTCTGCTCCCCAAAGTGAACTGGGGTGCAGTGTGCCTGAGCTGGGGGGGCCAGCAGAGGCTGTGCTGCTTGTGTCTTCAAGAAGGGAGAGGAATGTGAGGGGTGGGGGAGGGCAGACGGTGGCGGGGCCTACGCTCAGACTACGCACCCCACGGCCTGGGTGGAGTGCCAGCGTCTCTCTGGGGACCTTCTGCCAGGCTGGCTGGCCAGGACAGGACATGGTCCTTCCACTCAGCCATGCTCATCTCTCTGTCCATCTGTCCAGGGACCTCTGTCAGCAAATGTCCCTTGGCACTTCTTTAGGGACAGCCCCTTACATTCTGTGTTTTTTCCAATCTTTATGACACTCTGTGCAGACGAGGAAACTGAGGCCAGAGGGGCCAAGCCCCCTGACTCTGAGTAAGGGGCGGATGTAGAAGTCCACCCCATCCAGTGCCCTGTGTCCTCGGTGCCCCCTGAAGGTTCAGGCTGGAATAGAAGGGAAGTGGGGGTTGGGGGACTTCCCAAGCATTAGGTATCTGCCCCTGCCTGGTTCAGCCCTTACAGCTCAACCTCAGCTTCCCTGCCCAGCACTCCAGGTCTCCATGGAGGCCAGATTCGGCTCTGAATCTGACTCAGTTTTTACGCACTCTCTGTTCCTCTCTTCTGCCCCTCCCCTCTTTCCCCCCCCCCCAGCTTTTGTTTTCGAAACAGCAGGGCCAAGTGAGGGTCTCCATGGGGGCTGAAAGCAGTTGAACGCATCAAGGAGCCATCCCCCCAGACTCCTCCCTCCTCTCTCCCACCTTGTGAATTGCTCCTTTGCCCACTAACTTCCTTTAAGTCTTTTTTTTTTCCTTAAATCAAAATCTGAGCAGTCATCAGACCAATGCATTTGCCTTAAGAACGTGGAAGAGATCCCACTTTGAGGGGGCTGGCCTGAGAATCCCATGGACAGAGGAGTCTGGCAGGCTACAGTCCATAGGATTGCAAAGAATCAGACACTACCGAAGCACTCACTTTGCGTGGGATGGGGCTGGCCCTCCTCTCTCTTGCGTCCTCAGCTCTGCTTCTGGTGTGACAGTCCCTACTTTCCCACAGTGTGGTGGGAAGACCTAGTGAGACCCAGAAAAGCCCCTAGCAAAGGGCCTGGCACATAGTAGGCCCTTGGCTCAGGGGAATTCCCTTGCTCTGACCCCAGCCCAGGCTCACCCCCAAGATGGCCTCCGGCTTTGCGTGAGGGGTGGACTCCCTGATTCCACCACAGCTTCTTTGCCAGGCACCATCCAGCAGCCAGATCTGCCCTCTGGTGGGGTCTGCTGAGGACCTGGGTGGTCCCAGACCTCCTCCCAAGAGTGTCCCTTTGCTTATGGGGACATGGCCCCAGGGGATGTCTGTGTGTGCTCACCTTTGGGGAGGTAGTGTGGGGGCAGCCTGTCTCAGGGCCCTCCCATGTGGCTTGCACCCACCCTGCCCTCTCCTGGGCAGGCGTCCGGACCCCAGTCAGTCACCCCCCACCACCTGATGGGACCCGACCATCTGGGACTCATCTAGTAAGACCGGTCGCACCCTATGAAGAAGCAGAGTGCAGTGTTGGAGCCCAGCTTCTGGTGCCCGCTTGGCTGGGGCTCAAATCCCAGCTCCTGTTTCCAAGCTGTGTGATCTTGGGTAAATTGCTCAAACTCTCTGTGCCTCACACACCTGAAATTTGTCCCTCACTGATGAGGCAATTGCCCCACTGTTTCCACTCAACCGAGGAGGAGACGGTGCTCTCACTGCCTGATTCCAGGGCCTCTGCCTACTCAACCCAGCCTCCTAACCAGAGGACACAGGAGGGGTCTGTTACTGGTGGGAGGTACACCAGGTGGGGCCATGGCAGGGTGGGGGTCTGGTCTGGCTGTCCCTCAGAGGCCTGGTGAGCCCTGGCCTCACCAGAGAACCAACTGGATGAGAACTCCAATTAAAGGTAATTCCCCTTTTTCCTACCTTGAAATTCCTATTGATTTCCTCCCTAAATAGAAATTCCCATTGATTCCTTGTCTGTTCAGATTAGTGTCCTTGGCTGTGGCCTTCAGTGCATAATATCTCCCCGCTTCCACCCAGGCCCCAATAACTCTCCCCAAGGTGACCCTGCCATCCCCCCTGTGCTAGGCCCCGTGGCTCCCAGCTGGGGGACAGCAGGTGGAGAGGGGGCCTGGACAGGGCTCTGGCCTCCCTCTGATAGCCATCATCCTACTTCTGCCCATAATGGAGATGAGGAGGGGAGCACAGATGGAGATGTCACTAGACTTGGACATGGAACCACCTTGTCGGACCTGCCTCTGCCCATGAACTGTTGGTCTGTTGCCCCACGGAGACACACAGAGGCATCAATGCCAGGAAACAGCTTCCCCCATGGTCCAGGGGGCAGCCCTGCCCTCATCCAGGCTCCTCTGCTCAGACTGGCTCATGATCACTGGCTGTTACAGTTTCAGTTTTGGGAGCTTGTGGATGTCATGCTGGTAGCTTGAAATCCACCATGGTGGGAGAATTTATACCATGTAAACTGGCAAATGCAACCGCTCAGGGGGCCTCCCAGGTGGCGCCAGTGGTAAAGAACCTGTCTGCCAATGCAGGAGACATGAGAGACCCGGGTTCAATCCCTGGGTTGGGAAGATGCCCTGGAGAAGGAACTGGCAACCCACTCCAGTATTCTTGCCTGGAGAATCCCATCAACAGGCTGTCCCAGAGCCTGGTGGGCTACAGCCCATGGGGTCAGAAAGAGTTGGACACAACTGAAGCGACTTAGCCCCACACAGGGTCTCTTTCCTTTCATCCCAATTGTGAAAAAGAGCCTGTTCTTAAGCTTTACCAGCACACCACTGCCCCAAACTCTGTCGCCTGCCTCTCCTTCCTACCCAGGAATACTGGGTGCCTCTAACTTTCTGAACTTTGGGAAGATCCCCTGAAGGAGGGCATGGCAACCCGCTCCAGTATCCTTGCCTAAGAATCCCATGGACAGAGGAGCCTGGTGGGCTACAGTCCTTCGGGACTGAAGTGACTTTGCACCCGCTTTCTGAACACAGTGGTTTCCTTCCCAGCTCCCTGCCTTTGCCATGCTGTTCTCTCTGTCTGGAATGACCTCCCCATCCTTTCCTCCATGGGGAGATCCTTGATGACCCTGCTCGATTTCCTTTCTCTTGGTGTCCCTCCTCAAGGCCTGGGCTGGGTATATGGGGTTCAACAACAGGAGGACAGGCAGGCCCTTGTCCTCAGGCAGCTTGCAGCCGGGGGCCCAGGCTCAGAGCCAGCTGGGTCACCAGGAGCTGGGTGGGCTTGGGCAGTCACCGTTCTCCGGCAGCCCTCGGTGCCCTCTCTGTGCAGTGGGTCAGAACAACCCAAATCGTGGTCACCCCTGCCACTGGGAGCAGGACTGAGCGTGGTGTGGGCTGGCGTCAGCTGGCTGAATGCTCTTACCCCATGAGGAGATACTGATGCTTTCCTCATTTTTCCAGGAGGAAGATGAGACAGAGAGAGGTGAAGGAACTGCCCTGACTCAGGTCACGCTGCTGGTAAGTTGAGGAGCTGGGATTTGAGCCTGCTGCGTGCATACCCATCCTGCCCCTGAGGGCTGTCGGCAGGGATTAAGCCCACCCTGTGTCCAAGAGGACGCCCGGTTCTCCTCTGGCACGCTGGCCAGTCTGGGTTAGAATGGTCCAGGTCTGGCATGCCTCTCCCACCAGTCTGGGGCTTCCTCCAGGTAGGGGGTCTGGATCTGATTCTCGTCTGTCCTGGTGTCCAGCCTGGGGCCAGACACTGAGGAAGCAGGAGGAAGAATCTGAGAAGTGGTTTCAGATGAGGGTGAGCAGGCAACTGGGGGAGAAGGAGGGGGCTCAATCACTCAGTCATGTCCGGCTCTTTGTGACCCCATGGACTGTAGCCCACGAGGCTCCTCTGATAGGCTACAGAGGAAATTTCCATAGAAATTTCCAGGCAAGAATACTGGAGTGGGTTGCTATTTCGTACTCCAGGAGATCTTCCTGACCTAGGGATTGAACTTGGGTCTCCTAGGTCTCTTGCACTGGCAGGCAGACTCTTTACCACTGTGCCGCCTGGGAAGCCTGAGGAGGGAGGGGGAGGCATCACTCAGCTGGCCCCCCACTCCCAGCCCCCACTTAGCCCTATGGGGGGTCCCTGCCTCATGCAGTGACTGCTGCCTGCCCCTGTTCCCCTACCATTGGAATTGGAACCTGGAGCTGCCCCCAGCTTGTACTGGTTGGAGGTAAAAGGAAAGAAAGGATGGTGATGACAAAGGATGTTTCCTGCGTACCGAAGGCGTGTTTGACTTTTGATGTTTGATGTTTCCACATCAGCCTTCTCATGTGAGGACTGCTGAACCCAGGAGTCCACCTGGACCTTCAGACCAGGGAACTGGCATGTCCAAGGTCACGTGAAAGTAATTTCCAGGGTGTGTGCTTTGAGTCAGACCTGCCTGATGCTGGCCTCTGCATCACCAGGGTCCTGTAATAGCAAAGGAAAAAGTCCTGGGGCCCCTCAGATCTGGGTTCAAAACCCAGTGCTGCTTCCTGCATATGCACCGGTTGATGGGGACAGGTGCCGTCACTTCTCAGAGCCTCAGTGTCCTCAGATCCCCTCCCCCTGGGCTGAGGCCAGAATCCAGGGAGATCTGGGTTATAAGCCTGTTAGTGCTGAACGTTGCCCAGCGTAAGGGCTCTGTATGGGATGGCTGTTCTTCCCTCTTTACCCAATGCCGTCCAGACCCCGCCTGGTCCTCCCAGCCTCTGAGCTGTGCTCAAAAATGAGGCTGACCTCCTAAGGAGCCTGGGCCTTCAGGTCCCACCCCCACACCTGGTCCAGCCTCACACTTGGACCCTCTCGGCCTTCGGCTGGCCTCTGTCCAGGCCAACCGTGACTTGAGACGGTTCTAAACCAGACTCTATGGGACAGTCCCTTGATCCCTCCCATTGTTCTACTGATGGCTCCGGATTCCAGGGCCTCCTTCCCTGTGGGACTTTGAGCCTCGGTCCAGTGGCACCCCACTCCAGTACTCTTGCCTGGAAAATCCCATGGACAGAGGAGCCTGGTGGGCTGCAGTCCATGGGGTCACTAAGAGTCAGATGTGACTGAGCGACTTCACTTTCACTTTTTACTTTCATGCATTGGAGAAGGAAATGGCAACCCACTCCAGTGTTCTTGCCTGGAGAATTCCAGGGACAGGGCAGCCTGGTGGGCTGCTGTCTATGGGGTCGCACAGAGTCAGACACGACTGAAGCGACTTAGCAGCAGCAGCAGCCTCTCTCTGTTAAATGGGAACGATTGTACCTCCCAAGCTCACATTCAGGGCCTGGGGAAGGTGGTGGTGTTGGTGATGGGGGCAGGGTGCTCAGTAGAGTGGTCGCCACAGCCATTGGGACCTCAGGATCAGGTCCTCGGGGCAAGGTGTCTTAATGGCTGTTTTAAGAGCTGAGGTTTATGGAGTGTTGAGGATTTTCCATGCGTGGTCTCCCCATATCTTCCAGCAACCCCATGAGGCTGCTCCTACTAATATCACCAGACACAGCTGCTAAGAGGCAGGGGTAGGGTTTGGTTACTTGCCCCAGGGACCCTGCTCCAGCCACGATACAAATCACAAAGCTTCCCCTGTCTTCCTGTAGAGCCGATTCTCTGTCCGATGTACAGACATTTTTGTGATGGGTATAACCTGATTATTTCCTGATTAATCACTCACCATAGCTAATTCACTCTTCCCATTGATCCCAACTCCTCCGGAAGGGTGCCCCCTTCCCTCTGTAGGGGCCACCCCGATGATGATGGGCACTTCTGAGAATGCCAGGCGGGGATCTGGTTGAACTTGCTGAGGTTCAGTTGGTTGCAAGAGGGCAGGTTGTGTGGGTGGCAGAGGCCGTGGTCTGTGCAGGCCTGGTGTGGGTGGCATCCTCGTTTTACCTGGCAAACAGTGACCCATCTGGCAGCATCAATGGAACCCCCCACCCCAAACAGTCACCCAGTCTTTCCACAAATAGTGATGGAGCACCCGCAGAGTGCCAGGCCTCGTGCAGTGCGTTCCCCTAAGAAAAGGCTGCCTGTCTATAGCTGTGTGCCTGTGTCTGCGTATGGAATTTGTTTATA
>NC_091247.1:10022500-10057500 GCF_042477335.2 Ovis canadensis | reverse complement strand
CCAGTGGGCATCTTTCCATGGTGGGGCCATTTGGGCCCCAGGTTTCAAGCGGCAGCTATGGTTCCTCCAGGTGGGGGTGAGGAGCCATCCACTGATGCAGGTGGTGGCCATTTGCTCTGAGAAATGTGTACTTTTCGAGTATGTGTGCTGCCCAGGACTCTGGGCAGGCAGCCACCGGAGGGGAGCCAGGGGAAGCTGGAGAGTGTAACAAGAACAGGAGTTGCTTGCAGTCTGGGTGATAAGAGTCCTCAACAAGGTGTGACAACCATGGCTCTTCCTGGTGTTTGCAAAGTGCTTTCACATTGGCCCTCTCCTGGGGTCCCTCGGCTCCCTTAGCAAAGAGGGAGCTGGGAGGGGAGGGGAAATGCAGGCCTGGGGAGCCAGAGAGGCATACTGTGGAATCCCAGTCCTGTGTGACCTTGCACAGTCCCTTGCTCTTTTGCTTCCCTAGTATTCTTCTCTGTAAAGTGGCAGCAATTGAGGCCCCAAACTCGAAGGACTGTTCTGAGGATTCGATCAGATCATGCAGCAACAGGACCCAGCCCAGTGCCTGGCGCAGAGAAAGTCTGGGACTTGCTGGCTTCTGTGACAATAGTGAGAATTATTGCTCTCTACTAGAGTACTTGACATTCACAACAACCCCATTTCACAAACGAGGAATCTGAGGCTGAGGGAGTGCCATCTTTTGGGTGTTTGCTAAGCTCACTCCCTTTTGAGATTGGTCTCAGCCCCTGAACTTCCCTAGCGGCTCAGTGGGAAAGAATCCATCTGCCAATGCAGGAGATGCGGGTTCGATCCTTGGGTCAGGAAGAGCCTCTGAAGTAGGAAATGGCAGCCCACTCCAGTATTCTTGCCTGGAGAATCCCATGGACAGAGGAGCCTGGTGGGCTACAGCCCATGGGGTCACACAGACTCTTACATGGCTGAGTGGCTGAGCAGGCACGTGTGCTTCTCGGTCCCAGGGGTGGCCTGGGCAGTGACGGAGCCAGAGGACACCTGAGTGTTGGCATCTGGAGCCAACCAGAGTCTCTTTCTAGGAACTGGAAGTTTGCGTTTGAGTCACAGAGTCTGGCTGGCTTCTGTTGGGGGTCTGAGGTTATGTAGGGTTAAGGCCAGGCAGCATGCAGAGAGAGGAGAATGAAGCAGAGAGCCTGAGTGAAGGCAGGGAGCAGGCTTGCTCTCTGAACCAGTGCCTGTCTGTTCAGGCCCTGCTGCCTCGTGGGGTCCGGCTGCCTGTCCCACCACTTTCAGGGCCCTGGCAACACCAGTCCCCCTTTCCCCGTCCTCACCACCTCTTGGCCAGGGTGTAAGGGCCGTGTTCTTGTAACGAAGGTATGCCTGAGCACAGCCATAGAGGTTCCACCTGCAGGCGCAGCGCTGGGGTCCAGCAGTGACAAGGCAGACCTGGTCTCTGCCTTCTGAGCAGGGAGGCAGAATTTGAACACATGTCCAATAACCCTTGAGTTGTGGTTGATCCAAGCACTGTGTGTAGTGAGAGACTAAAGGGGACTGGCTTGGTTTTGTGGGAGCTGGTCAGAGAAGGGCTCTCATGAGTCTCCTGGGGTGAGCTCTGGGCACAGACACAGCATTTGATCGGCTGCTAGTCAGTCAGTCAGGAAATGGCCCGGATAAAGTGGGGGACCCAGGATACCAGCTTCCTCCACTCCCTGAGGCTGCCAACATCCTGGGGCCAGAGAACAAAGCCCTGCAGCGTCAGGAAGCCTTGGTCCTCGGAAAGCTTGGTGAGGCCGAGGCTTAGGCCAGGGGATGTCCTGCGCTCAAACTGAGTGCTTTACTGCTGACTCAGCTCCTGATTTAAACTAGGCAAGATCGAGCGTCACTGCCCACACGGCCTTGGGTTCACTGGCCGAGTCCGTGGAGGATGAGGCCGTGTCAGTGGTGCAATCTGGTTTGGAACATGGGGCATGGGCTTGGCATCCCAAGCCCATGGGATGACATAGGCTGGGGGTGTTGGAGTAGGAGAAGGGGGGACACCATCTCTGGCTTCAAAGCTGAGAGAATTGTTACTATTACTACTCATAAGAGCTACCCTGTTTTGGGAACTTGCTACATAGCAGGCAGTGTGCTAAGAGCTCTGGGTATGTCAGGGGTCCCCAACCTCTGGGATATAATGCCTGATGATCTGAGGTGGAGCTGATGTAGTAACAATAGAAATGGAGTGCACAGTAAGCCTAAGACGCTTGAATCATCCTGAAACCATCCCTCACCCAGGTCCGTGGAAGAATTGTCTTCCTTGAAACTGGTCCTGGGTGCCGAAAGGGTTGGGGACCACGGCATATATGACTTCAGTGATGCCACCCAGCTACTCAATAAGATAGAAACTGGTAATATCCCCATTTTACAGATGAATAAACAGAGGCCCAAGTTTATTGTGATAGTTTGGATGTTAATTCAGCAGATCTTTGATTCCACTCCCAGCATGGGTGAGGTGTATTTCCCTGACCTGTTGATGTTGAGCTTGGCCATGTAACTCATTGTAGCTGGTGCAATGTTATGCATGTGACGTGAGCAGTGGTTTGAAGGTGCTGATTGGGTTCATTTGGCTTGTGCTCTCCTGTCATTGCCATGGGAACATGCCCTGTGTAGACGCTGGTTCTAGAATGCAGAGACCCAAAGAGCAGGCTTGAATCTGACTCTCAGCCTGAAGCAGAGGCTCTTAGCCAAGCCCTGCTTAGACTGCCTAAACCACAGCCAACCTGCAGACCCATGAGTGTGGCAATACATATGTATGACTGTAAGTTACTGAGTTTTGAAGTACTTTGTTATGCACATTTCTGCGGCCATAGCTGACCAATCAGTTGCACAATCAGTAGTGACTGAGCTGAGGTTTAAACTGAAGTGGTTCTGACCAGAAAATGTAAATTGAATCCTTATGATCTGCAGTCTATCAAATCAGAAGATGTAGGTGAAGTTTTTGGCAGAGTGCAAGGCCCTTCCTCAATAGTTATATGTAGCAGCATTAATATTTGTATTCTCATTATTGCCATCGGTAAAGAGCCAAGGAAACCCGGAGCATCGTGGGCTGCTGGAAAGGCCATCGTGCGCAGCGCTGGAGGAAGGGCCCTGGGGGGCACTATGGCTCCTATCTGGGTTTTGGAGCAGAGCCAGAGTCACGTGTCGGTGGCTGAGATGTCTGAGCAGTCTCCACCCGCTTCACCGTCCCCATGGGTATGAGGAGCAGGAGAGAAGCATGGGCTCAGGAGTCAGATCTTGGTTGGAATTCTAGCCCACCACTTGCTGACTGTACACTTGGGGCAGTTCCCTCTCCCTGAGCCTCAGTTTTCTCATCTGTTTGATGGGAGTGATGGTCAAAGTTTCCTTGTAGGACTGTCGTGAGGATCAAATGTGATTGCTACTGAGGAAGTTTAGCAACCAACCAACCAGAAACATACAGACATACATATCTACGTACACAGACTAGGGAGCCAGGAGGATGGGTGCTTGGAGACCACATGCAGTGCCTCTGGGGTCACCTGGGCACCTTGGGAGAACCGGGGGCTGTGCGTGGCACAGGCTGGGGCTGGAGAGGATGGCCCTTCTGTGGCCGTTGTGGTGACTCCACTGTGACCCTCGGGATGGTTTCCTTCAGGTCTGGGAGAGTTAGCCAATGCCCCTGAATCTGGCCCTGGCAGGCAGGGTCCTCCCCAGTAAATGCGCACCCCAATCCTGGTGCAGCCAACACAGCCTGGCCTGCCTGGCCTTCAGGGGTCTCTTGAAGTGCCCAGTCCAGCCTGACACCCAGGGTCCCCTGCTCACCCCAAACTCCTATGCCAGCACCTCAGACCTTTGCAGGGGATTAGCTGTGCCCCTGATTGGCATGCTTTTTCATATCTGAATAGTAAAAAGAGCATTGTGGCCCCTGGCCTCCCTTCACCGTGTCGAGTGCCCTCCCTCAGCTCTTCTCCCAGCTCCCAGGTCTTAGTTTTCAGTCACTTCCTGCGGAAGTCATCCCAGGTCCCCCTAGACTAGCATACACCTCACAGTTCCCTGCCTTTCCTGCTATTCTCTTCCCTCCGCATGCCTCTCTCCCCCCACTGCTGCCAGTACTGCCGGTTCTTAAAATAGCGGGAATGACTTACTCTTGTCTGCAGCAGAGGCAAAGACAAGGGGAGGAGGAGAATGTTTCTCAGGCACCTGCTGCTGCCAGGCATTGTGCAGGCGTGACCTCATTTTGTCCACACCAAAGGTTGGCTGTTAGAGGCATTATCCCCTTTGAGCGGATGAGGAAACTGAGGCTTAAAGAGAGGAACTCAGGGCGGCCTGACACTGACATCTGGTCCCCTGACCCCTCTCACTCCTGGGTCCTCAGCACCTTGTGCCCTGAGGCCCGGCTCACCCCCTGTCTTAATTGTAATTCAACTACTTGTGATATTTTGGTACCAATTAATATTGATTTTACAATTGGTTTACGGAGATGTTGTTTTATTACTAATATATTTAATGTGCAAATCAATAAGAACACTTGCTTGGCCCTCTCCCTGGAAGGTAATAAAATCAAATATCTCAGGGGTAAAATGCTATCCGAGCCGTGAATGGCAAAGCAGATGCTTAATGTAATAGTTAAAGACGAGGCCGGGGGCTTGGCAAAGCCCATCTGCCCCCAGCCGGCTCTCAAGGCTGCCAGCGAGGGGGCCCCCTGGGCTCTAGACCTGCTGGGGAGGCTGCATTGTGGTTGCCTTGGGCTGTGGTGCAGGGGCGGGGATTGAGGGGGGGCGGCAGAGGACCACTGCTTTTGGGGAGCTGCTCTGCGTAGGCCTGCTCTCACTGCCTGTCCTTTTCTTCCCCTTCCTCCCCTTTCTCCTCCCTCTTTCCTTCCCTCCCTCTCCCCCAACCCCCGCTTCCTTTCTGTTTATTCATTCTTTCATTCATTTAGCTGTTTATCTGATCAATTTTTTGCTCTCATGTTTCCCCATCCATCCCTCCCTCCGTCCAATTTTTCATTCATCCATTCAGTGACTTTTTGGACGTCTGTTCGCTCCTTTATATACTTGTTCTGTCATCTGACTGTCCATTCATTCATCCACTCTTGTATTTAGGCTTCAGTTTGTTGGTTTGTTCCTTCACTGATTTGTTTCATCCAGCAGCTGTAAACGGAGCACTCATTCTGTGAGTGGCTGTTGCTGTGGGTTGGGGTGGGCCTTTGGACCAGGTGCATGGCCCCTGCCCACCTCCTGGAGTCACGGTCAGATAAGGAAGCTGGCTGCCTTTGTTCTGTTCCACTCCTTCTCTTTCTCCTGTGTCCAGTGGCAAAGGCTGGAGCAGAGGGACACTGAGGCGCCTTTGTCCCTTGGGGTCTTCTTGTACTCAGCGTTTCCAGAGCACCCACCTTGCCCATGTGGGAACTGTCCTCACCTCCTAACTAGGGAAAGAGGCCCAGAGACGTGAAGGCACTTGCTCAAGCTCAAACAGGTATAGACATTAGAGCTGGGATCCGAATCTGGGTCTGTGTGACTCTGAAGTCTGTGCTTTTCCTGTCACTGAGGCAGGGTGGTTGGGGCTCAGACCCCGGGGCCAGACCTGGGTTCTAATCTTGCTCCTGCCCCCACCAGCCTTGGTACCCTCCTCCGTGAGAGTGGGTCTAATCACGGCAGTGAGCTCTGACTTGTGAAGGGTGCGGAGTGGCGACCTGCCAGGGTCGAATCTTCTGGATGTGGCCCTTGGCAATGCACAAGTCCTTTCTGAGACTCTGCTGTCAGGAGGCTGTGGTGTGCCTTCGGGTCAGGAGGAGTCTCTGTACAGCCTTCTGGGACAGGACGTGTCACAACTCCCCCTCTCCTAGGGTCCTCTAAAGCCCAGATCTGCTGGGGTACAGGCATGGGGGTGGGCATGGGGGCAGGGAGCTGGAGCCCAGCTCCCCTGCTGTGATTTATGGGGGAGCCGGTAATGAAGCTGGCTGGCAGTAAATAATCAGACATGAAATCTTACCATTTAATTAACCAAAAATAAATGACCAAGGGCCCTTGGAAGAAGGGAGTCCTGGCCACTGCGGAGTCAGATGCTGCTGTGGGCTCACTGTGGAACCACTCACTTGCTCATCATTCATTCATTTATTCATTTGCATCATTCATTCCCATGGGCACAGCCTTTGCTGTTCCAATGGAATGTTATCATACCCATCTTGCAGACGGGGAAGCTGAGGCCCAGAGAGAGGAATGGATTTCCTGAGAGTTCTATGGGAGTCAGTAAGTGACCTGGGATTTGATCTTGTGGCTGCTGAACCCAGGGCTGCAGCCCACAGTCCTCCTTCTTGTCCAGACCTGTCCATCTCTCCAGATCCTTCTGTTGCCCTCCTTGCTCAGGAAGGCCTCCTGGGCTGCTGTTGCCTAAGGTGCCACTGAGTGACCCCAGATCTCGGGCAGCTGGGGCAGAGCTTGGTCCCAAGCCTTCCTTGTCTCTCGACCTGCGTGGGTGGAGAATCTTTTCAGTTAAAGACAACACCAACCCATACCTCCAAGTGTATTTCTGTATAAATTTACTCCCTTAGTGGGGAAAAAAGAGTCATAGGGCGATGGGAGGACTGGCCCCAGGAGCAAACAGAAAAGTGTGTGTGTGAGTGTGTGTGTGTGTGTGTGTGTGAGTGTGTGTGTGTGTGTGTGTGTGTGTGTGTGTGTGTGAAGGAGCTCTGTGAAGGGCCAGCTTTCCTTTTTCTTTCTTTGTTTCTTACGGGTCAGCCGCTGGCTTTCAGTCACTCCTCCCCAGCCTTCTGTATGATGGGTACCTGCAGCTAATTAAATAGAGGACGGAGAAGGAAGTGGGAACAGAGGGGAGGAGGAGCCAGGATATGTGCCCTAGTGTCCTGATTTTGTTGTTCTGGCTTTTTTCTTTCTCTGTTTCTTTTCTGTTGTTTTTATCATTTCTTTAGGCTTTTTTTTTTCTGGTGCCTTGTTCTTAACTTGAAAGGCAGCTAACATTTTGGAGCCCTTTGCAGGTACCAGAGAAGAGTTGCATGTAATGATCTCATTTGGTCTTCACAACAGCCCTGTAGAGTGAGTAGTCTTAGTATCTCCATTTTCCAGCTTAGGCTTGTAAGGCCCAGAGAGGGGCAGTGACATCCCTAAGGACGCACAGCTCATTAAGTGGCCCACGTGGGACTGAAGTCATGTTTGTCTGAGCCCAACCCATGGTCTTTGTCCTCTTTATTTGCTGTTTTCCTGTTTGTGAACTGGCAGGGTCAGGGCAGCCTTTGACTCTGGTAAATGGACAATTCCTGCAGGTTCAAGAAGAAGGGCTAGTGTGAGTGGGAAAGAAGGTGGGTCAAATTGAGATGGTGGGGGCTGCCCACTGCAGTCTGGCTTCGGCTGCACCAAAGCTTTGTTTGGAGATGCCTGGGAGCATGTGCTCTGTGTGAGACTAACCTGGCTTTGCATCATGGCTCTGCTGCCCGCTTTCTTTGTGGCCCTGGACAAGCTCCCTCCCCTGGGTGAGGGATCACAGTGGGGCCCACCTTCCAGGGTTGGAGAGGGCATTACACGAGATCATTCACGTCTGTGCTCAGCAGAACCTGCCAGGTATACAATAAGTGCAAAGTAAACGAGAGCCAATATTGTTTCTCTAGTATCAGGACTATAGAGAAAACTGAGCGCCGAAGAATTGATGCTTTTGAACTGTGGTGTTGGAGAAGACTCTTGAGAGTCCCTTGGACTGCAAGGAGATCCAACCAGTCCATCCTAAAGGAAATCAGTCCTGAATGTTCATCGGAAGGACTGATACTGAAGCTGAAACGCCAATACTTTGGCCACCTGATGCAAAGAACCGACTCATTTGAAAAGACCCTGATGTTTGGAAAGGCAGGAGGAGAAGGGGATGACGGAAGAGGAGATAGTTGGATGGCATCACCAACTCAATGGACATGAGTTTGAGTAATCTCTGGGAGTTGGTGATGGACAGGGAGGCCTGGTGTGCTGCGGTCCATGGAGTCATAGAGTTGGACGCAACTGAGTGACTGAACTGAACTGAGTATCAATATTCTACCGAAAGTAAAAGTGAGTCACTCAGTCATGTCCGGCTCTGTGACCTCATGGACTATACAGTCCTTGGAATTCTCCAGGCCAGATTACTGGAGTGAGTAGCCTTTCCCTTCTCCAGGGGATCTTCCCAAGCCAAGGATCACACCCAGGTCTCCCGCATTAATACAAAGTCCTTTTTTTTGCAGGATTATTGTATGAACTTGGGTTTGTATGAATTGTATTGTATCATATGAATCAGAGATAATGTATTCAAAATGCCTAGATGATCACCTGGTATGCGCTGGGCGCTTCACAAATGTAGAGCTTATTTCTTTCTTATAAAACATATATTTATTTACGTGCATATACACAATGAAGAAAGTCTGGGAGGAGAATTACCAAAATACCAACAGTGATTTCCCCCCCACCCCCAGGATTTCAGCTGATGTTTTTCTTTTGTGTGATTTTCTGTGTTTTCTGCATCTTGATCCACAAGGAGATGTCATTTTTGCACCTGGAAAACCAGAAACAACAGAAGCTGCCGTGGCCAGGCAAGCAGGGCCCTCCCCCACCCAGTCCCCTGGCAGTGGATGCTCATCTTCCAGGAGAAGGGGACCCAGACAGCTACCCTGTTCTCCATGACCGAAGGCCCTGGACCCCAGGGTCTCAATACTTGGGGACTGGTATTTCCATCTCAGGCCCCTCGCCTCGGGCATCCATTGAGGGATGTCCAGGGTGGGTCTATGACCAAGAGACACTCCTCACGCTTCCTTAAAGCTGAGGACACCTCCAGGGCAGCCACCATGATTCCAGCCCCCGCCCCCCCAACCTAAGGCACACCCTGATTTCTTCCTTCCCTCCCCAGTACAACCCTGCCCCTCCTTGCCAATTGGCATATGGAATGTGGAGACAATAGAAGCTGAGTGTAACCACTGTTTACAGAAAAAAAAAATGGTACAAGATTTATTTATTGGAAGGTGACTGAGGAATATGAATTCTACACTCCATTTAAAATGCTTTTTATTTCTCTCAGCCTTGGGGCTCAGAGTACATCTAATTTCACCCACAGCTATAATTCTCTACCAAACAGTTCCTGCTGCTCCTCTGGGGTCCCCAGGAACCAAGTTAGTTTATGTCTGCCACTGCTGAGGCGCAGGCAGGGGCAGCGACGGCTACGTGCCAGTGCGCATGAGGCCCTCCTGCCCGCGCCACTCCCCTTCCCCGAGGTGCAGGCCTCTGTGCCCAAGACGGGCTGGGCCCAAGTGGGTCCATGTGGTGCCCGTGGCACCAGGCCCTGAGCTTCGGGCTGGCCTGAACGCGAGCAGGCAAGCAGCCCATATCTCACGCTGGACGTGTTGATTGCTCCAACCTCAGAGCTAACAAACAATTAGTTTGTTAGTATATTTATCCCGCGAACATTGGAGCCTGTGATTACAAATCCAATAGTGGGATTGTGGCAGCATTTGGAGATAAATCTGTGCTCCAGGCCTGACGGTGTCAGCCATGGGGGTGGGGACAGCGGCTGGGGAAGGGGAGACGTTAGGTGGCCTTGTCTGCCTGTCCCTATGGCTGTTGTTTTTTTTTTTTTCCCAGTTGCTTGTCTGTCTGGATGTGTCTCAGCCAGCTTGTCCGTCTGACCCCTTGCTGGCCTTCCTGGCTGGCACTCTGTCCTTCCCTCTGTACCAGCCCCGGGGCTGCAGAAGTACCTTGGAAGATGCCATAGCTCGAGTTGCTAATGTTCTACCCGGACAGACAGTGACTCCCATGCTGGTGATCAGAGGGATGGGTCAGGAGAGAACCGTGGGGTCTCAGGGAGGAAGGTGCTATCTCTGCTGGAAGGTCAAGGAGGCCCCTGTGGGTGCTGGCCAGTAGCGGCTCCCTCTTTCTCTCCTTTACCTTTTTCAGCGTCTTTCCTCAGGGCTCCCCTATCTTGAAAACAAAACCCCAACCCCTCCCTAGGATACCCACCCCAACTTCCTACCATCATAGTGTTCTTCACTTGTGCAGATGTGGACCACTACCCTCAATCCCTTCTTTGGTGCCCAGTAGATCCAGTTGCTCCTGGAGATGCTGTAACGGACACCTGTCCTTCCCACCTCTCAGCCCCCTGAGTACCCCTGGACTCCCTTCCCTTTGTGACTTCTTGAGCTTTCCATGGCCCAGCAGCCCCTGGACTGGGCTCCATCCCCTCTGAGTGAGTCTCCCCAACTCCCTCGGGTCCCTCTTGCTCAGCTGGCTTCTTAACTGCAGCTGTCCCCTGGGGCCAGTTCTCTAGCCCCTGCCCTGCTCGCTGTCCTCACTCTTCCTGTAGGAGCTCCCTCAGCCCATCCAGCTCCATCCACCCACCCAGCCTCATCCCCCCAGGACCATAGAGATCCCCATATATCTATGGGAGAGCTTGGGGCTTTCCCATAGACCTGGGTTTTCTAGGCTCTTCATCCCACTGTGGCCCTCAACTCAGGGTCCAGCCAGCCCCAACACCCCACTGACCATCAAGCTAGACCTGGGAGGTGGTTGGTCATCCTTGATGAGACCTTCTGCTTTGCACCCAGCCAGGGAGTCTCCCAGGCCTGTCAAGTTCTCTTCCAATGCTTCCACTTCTGGTCTCCTCTCTTCCTGTCACTGTCCTCAGTCAGCCACAGACATTTCTTCCTGGCTTGTCTTCAGCAGCCTCCCCACTGGCCCCTCAGCCCAGGAGCATGCCCCATAAGCCCTGCAATTTATCCAGATGTCCTGAACCTCAGAGGGGAACACAGGCAAATCTGTAAAATGGGGATAGTAATTCTCACCTCTTAGGGAGGTTGGTAGGACTTAATGAGAGCTCAGTGATTTTTAGCGGCCAACATATATTAAGCTTTTACTGTGAGTCTAGAGCCCTGCTGGGCTTCCTTGCTGGCTCAGCAGTAATAAACCTGCCATGCTGGAGACATAGGAGGCGGGGGATTCAATCCCTGGGTCAGGAAGATCCCCCGGAGGAGGGAATGGCAATACACTCCAGTATTCTTGCCTGGGAAATCCCATGGACAGAGGAGCCTGGCAGGCTAGAGTCCATGGGGTTGCAAAGAGCTGGATACAACTGAAGAGACTGAACATGAGCCCCCTGCCAGGAAATTTACCTGGTGGTCTTATTTCATTTTTGCAAGAACTTTGTGAAATAGTTCATCTGTTCATCTCCCATTTCAGATGTGGAAACTAAGACTCAGAGTTAAAGCATATGCCCAAGGTCAGAAGATCGTAACTGGTGGGGGGAAGGATTTCAGTATGGGTCTGCTTTACTCCCAGGCTGTGCTCTCAATGGCTGGCTGTGCTTCTCAGGGGTGCCCATTCCAGCACCAGCCCCATACCTGGCCCTCAACAGTGGTCAGGGCTAGCCACCACTTTTCCTCTAAAGTCTGGAGCTTTCTGAGGGTGCTGTAGGGCTCTTATGGTTTGTGAAGAGGGATTTCAGGGCACTGGCCAGGGCTTAGACTCTCATCCACCAAAGTCATTGTCTTTTCCTTCTTTTTAAAGACATAATTCTCACACTGTAAAATTCACCTTTTAAACATGGGCATTCAGTGGTTTTTAAAATTTGTTAGTTTTACTTAAAATTTTTTTATTATTTATTTGGCTGCATCAGGTCTTAGCTGTGGCACGTGGGAGTGTCAATCATCCTTGAGGCATGCAGGATCTTGTTTTAGCTGGGGGATGCACGATCTTTTAGTTGTAACATGCGAACTCTTAGTCGAGATATGTAGGATCTAGTTCCCTTACCAGGGACTGAATCCAGGCCCCCTGCATTGGGAGAGTGCAGTCTTAGCCACTGGATCACCAGGGAAGTCCTAGTGGTTTTTAGTATATTTACAAGGTAAATAGAAGGGGCTTCCCCCGTGGCTCAGTAGGTGAAGAATCTGCCTGCAATGCAGGAGACACAGGAGACATGGGTTTGATCCCTGGGTTGGGAAGATCCCTGGAGGAAGAAATGGCAACACACTCCAGTATTCTTGCCTGGAGAATCCCATGGCCAGAGGAGCCTGGCAGGCTACAGTCCATAGGGTCACAAAGAGTCAGACGTGACTGAACATATAGCAAACACAGACAGAATTTCTGGGGTTTACAGTCTAAACCTATGTGTGAGTCCTCTGCCTGTAAATGTCTGACCCTGGGTGAGCCAACTGCTTCTCTAATATCAGGAATTTTATCTACAAAATGGAAGTAATAATAGCACTCACCTCATTGGTTTTGTTGGAAAATCAACTGGGATAATGTATGTAGAGGGTTTATCACAGACCCTGGTACACAGTCTATGCCAGGAATAAAGACTTCATTTTTGGACCATTTCTCAGTCCACTGTGGATCCTAGTCTGGGATAGTCCAGGGACAGGGAGCTTGAAGATGCCCTCAGGGCAAAAGAGTAGGTCTGCCTTTTCACTTCTCAACAGTCTATCCTATAAAATAATTTCTTTAGATCTAGAACTTACCAATAAATCAATAACTCTGATCCCATGTAGTCTCAGTCTCCAGATAAATGTCCTCTTGAATCTGGTTAGACTGTGAAAGGGTCAAGTGTGCGGTGTGACGAGCCCCAGTCAGCACCCTGAACAGAGACTTGCTGCTGTCCGTGGTGCTGACAGCTTTCAGGCCTGCTGCTCACCTTGGAGATGTGGCTACTCAAGGACTAGAGGGAATGTCTGAAAGCTTTATGTGTGTGTGAATGCATGGGAGTGTGTTTACGTGTGTGTGTGTGTGTGTGTGCATGTGTACATGCATGCTTGTGCACACACGTGTGGGGTGGGAGGGATGTGGATCAGATAGCAGTTGACCTCCATAAGGTCAAAGAATGTTCAAACTGCCTTACAATTTTGCTCGTTTTACTTGCTAGCAAGGTAATGTCCAAAATCCTCAGGTTAGACTTCAGCAGTACATGAACCAAGAACTTCCAGATGTAGAAGCTGGATTTAGAAAAGACAGAGGAAGCAGATATCAACATCCACTGGACCACAGCGGCGGGGGGGGGGGGGGGGGGGAGAGGGGGGGCG
Source organism: Ovis canadensis (assembly GCF_042477335.2). Lineage (NCBI taxonomy): Eukaryota > Metazoa > Chordata > Mammalia > Artiodactyla > Bovidae > Ovis > Ovis canadensis. Next base: position 10,044,515 of record NC_091247.1, on the reverse strand, counting down.
GGGCGGGGAACAATAAGGGAATGCCAGAGAAACATCTACTTCTGATTCATTGACTCTGCTAAAGCCTTTCACTATGTGGATCACAACAAACTGGAAAATTCTTAAAGATATGGGAATGAGACCACCTTACCTGAATCCTGAGAAACCTCTTTGCGGACAAAAAGCAACAGTGAGAACCAGACATGGAACAATGGACTGATTCAAAATTGGGAAAGAGTATGTCAAGGTTGCATATTGTTACCTTGCTTATTTAACTTATTTGGCAGAGTACATCATGTGAAATGTCAGGCTGGATGAGTCACAAGCTGGAATCAAGATTGCCAGGAGAAATATCAACAACCTCAGATATGCAGATGATATCACTCTAATGGCAGAAAGTAAAGAGGAACTAAAGAGCCTCTTAATGAAGGTGAAAGAGGGGAGTGAAAATGCTGGCTTAAAACTCAACATTCAAAAAACTAAGATCACGGCTTCCAGTGCCATCACTTCATGACAAATAGATGGGGAGAAAGAGAAAACAGTGACAGATTTCATTTTCTTGGGCTCCCAAATCACTACAGATGGTGACTACAGCCATGAAATTAAAAGACACATGCTCCTTGGAAGAAAAGCTATGACAGACCTACACAGCATATTAAAAAACAGAGACATCACTTTGCTGACAAAGTTCTGTGTAGTCAAAGCTATGATTTTTCCAGTAGTCATGCACATATGTGAGAGTTGGACCACAAAGAAGGCTGAGCACTGAAGAACTGATGCTTTCAAATTGTGGTGATGGAGAAGACTCTTGAGAGTCTCTTGGACAGCAAGGAGTTCAAACCAGTCAATCCTAAAGGAAATCAACCCTGAATATTCATTGGAAGGATTGATGCTGAAGCTCCAATACTTTAGCCACCAGATGTGAAGAGTCGACTCTGGAAATGAATTTGGGCAAACTCTGGGGGATGGTGAAGGACAGGGAAGCCTGATGTGCTGCAGTCCATGGGGCTGGAAAGAGTCAGACAGGACTGAGCAACTGAACAACAGCAAGGCGACTTAGGACTCCTCCTTCAATCCTGCAGGCATTGGAGACCCTGAGCCAGGGTGAATAGAGAAGAGTAACATCTTAAGATGACTGCCCCAAACTTCTTCTAGGAATTCCTCTCTATGCTGAGAGAACCTGAGAAAAGCCAATTCCCACTCTTTTCGGTGGTTGGGACCATAGAGTGTCTTCTTATAGCAGGTTGTAGGGGACACTGCTAAGTCTTCCTCTAGTCTTAGTCATTCAGTCGTGTCTGACTCTGCGACCTCAGGGACTATAGCCCACCAGGCTCCTCTCTCCATGGAGTTCTCCTGGCAAGAATACTGGAGTGGGTAGCCATTCCCTTCTCTAGGCGATCTTCTTGACCCAGGGATCAAACCCAAGTCTCCTGCATTGCAGGCAGATTCTTTACCATCTGAGCCACCAGGGAAGCCCAGTCTTCCTCTGAGTGGGGGGCCAAATGAGAGATGGAGCCCCATCAGCTCTTTGCCGTGTCTTCTAGGCCTTGTCTTGGAGCAAGTGAGGGTCGGCAGGGTGTGACATCAGGGCTTTCTTCACCTGCCCAGGAGATTTCTGATCAGTCTCCTGTCTCTGTGTCTAACTTCAGGGCTAAAGACTATAGCTTCTCTTCCTTCCCCTTCTGGAGAAACTTGGTTTGTGGGCTGGGCCCCCTGCTTTAATTCAAGTCCCTGCTGATGTGAGAGTAGGCCCCCAGACTAGCCCACCTTCCTGTGGCTAGGACCCCCTCAGTGGGGGTTGCCAGCATTTCCCCGGGACCTGGGAATCGGGCTGGGTCACTCTGATCTGGTGTATGTCTGCGAGAGCACTCAGTGCCCCAAACCAGCGACTCTGAGACCCTGCTTATCCCACCTGAGATCACTCTAGACACAGGCTGTAGTCACATTTGTTTCATTCTTAGCTATTCCTGTGCGCATCTGTCCCTGATTCCTGCTGGGTGCTTCTTGATTGCTGGAAAGCTGAGGCTACACAAAATGAACTTTTCTCTTTCCCCATCGCCATAGTTCTCTTATCCTCATCTCATATTGGGATGCTTGCCTTTGGGGATGCCATTTCCCCCACACTTCCTCTAATAGTTAAAAAAAAATTTTTAGAAAACCCCGAAAAAGACTTCATGATCCATTAACAGGCTATAGGACAGACCCAATAGGATGCATATATCTGTTTTGGCGACTGCGAGAGACGTTTGATACATGGTTATTTTTATGTATGTGAGATGTGACTCCATATGGGGCTAAATTTGTGTGTTCTTTCTCTGTGATTGTGTGTGTGCGCAAGAGAAAGAGAGCTGTCTCCTTGGGTGAGACTAGATCATGTCAAGAAGTAAATCTCAGCCTCTTTTTCTCTTCCTCCTCCTCTCTCTTTCTCTGCTTTGTGAATGCACATTTATGTGTATCATCCGTTTTCCTAAAAGCTCAGAGTGCAATGTGCTGGGCGTGGCTGTGTGTCCTCTCCCAACATAAGCTATGTCCATGTACACGGGCGTGTGGGCCGTGCCCATCATTTAGGTTCCTGTCTCTCTGCCTCTCCGTCTCATGCAGCGAGCACACGCCCGTGTCTGTGAGGATGTGATCCTGACATCCTGCCAGAAACCAGTTCCCTTCACCGAACCAAGTTGCCGACTTTCCCCCCGGAATGGCAAAGTTGTTTCTTTGAAACGCTTCCAGCACCTGGCTTAATAGACCTTCCTGTGAGCATATTCCCAGTTCCGCACTGCTCCCCAGTGACTGGGGACCTTTTGTCAAGCACATATGAAATTAAGTGAAATAAAAATCATATTAAAAATTATTACCATCTAACAGCCATTAGTCTGCACACTGCTGTCAGCCTGTGATGGATTCCTCACTTACTTCAATGAATGTTCTAACGACAGTGATAAAATCACTCAGAAAAAATAGAATAAACTGTTAACCCTCTCCCCATCGACACTTGTTTTTCTTTGAGAAAAATACAATAAGAGCTCCTGGTAGATGAGATTGAGCCATATGTGACTCTTTATTTTCTTAAAAAAATCTTTCTTTATCTGGCTGCATCGGGTCTCTGTTGCGGCGCGTGGGCTCAGCCGCAGCGGCCCATGGACTCTTTATTTGTAATGAGCAGGCGTAGAGCCCTCCCCACCGGTTGTGGGATCTTAGTTCCCTGACCAGGGATCCAACCTGAATCCCCTGCATTGCAAGGCATCTTCTTAACTGCTGGACCACCAGAGAAACCCCCATTTGCGACTCTTCAGATAGAAAAGCGAGCTGGGTGTAGGGCACTAGGCTTTGACCTCCTAATTTTGAGACAGAATTTTGCTCTAGACTCCGACATCAGCCCTACTTTCTGAGTTCTGAGTTGAGAATTGGATTCTGGTTGAATTGGTCTGAGTCAGGTCAGGTGGGGCTTAGTCCTTGTACTTTAAACTTTAAAGTAGGTTAATTTTATTTAGAAAGATTTATTATACATTTACATCTGATAGGATGGCCCAGATGGACCATTATATGTATCTGAGCTGAGGCAGTGACCAAGGGGATGGGGAAATCAGGCAAATTAGAAAGATGCCTTAAAGGTAGAAAAGACAGGATTAGCTAGCGGGTTTTATATGAAGTAGAGAGAGTGAGGTATCATGATGTTAATTGTGGAAGTGACTAGAAGTTGTTGTTCAGTTGCTCAGCTGTGTCTGACTCTTTGCGACCCCATTGACTGCAGCACGCCAGGCTTCCCTGTCCATCACCAACTCCCGGAGCTTGCTCAAACTCATGTCCATTGAGTTGGTGTTGCCATCCAGCCATCTCATCCTCTGTCATCCCTTTCTCCTCCTGCCTTCAATCTTTCTCAGCATCAGGGTCTTTTCCTATGAGTCAGTTCTTTGCATCAGGTGGCCAAAGTATTGGAGCTTCAGCTTCAGCATTAGTCCTTCCAATGAATATTCAGGACTGATTTCCTTTAGGATTGACTGGTTTGATCTCCTAGCTGTCCAAGAGATTCACAAGAGTCTTCTCCAACACCACAGTTCAAAAGCATCAATTCTTTGGCACTCAGCCTTCTTTATGGTCCAACTCTGACATCCATACATGACTACTGGAAAATCCATAGCTTTGACTATATACACCTTTGTCAGCAAAGTGATGTTTCTACTTTTTAATAGTTGTCTAGTGGGGAACTAGAGGTTGGAGGACATGATTCACTGAAGTACGGAACAGACAGTCCTTTAGTGGGAGAGAAGAGCTCAGTGATGAGCTCACTGTGTGGGAGCCTCTGGGTAACCGAAGTGGCTGCAGAGAAGCTGCTGGACTGCTAGATCTGTGGCCTCTGAGAGGGTTTGGGCTGGAGAGACAGACCCAGGTGTCTTTGGCTCTCAGGTCAGAGGAGAAACCAGGGAGTGGATGAGACCATTCAGGGAGTGTGTGGAGAGGAGAGTCCCAGAGACAGTACCTTGAGGACAACTGTCCACCGAAGGGTCCCAGCAGGAGACAGAGGAGTGGCTGGGGGGCAGAGGAAGGTGTGATGTCACGGCCCTCAGGAAGGGAGAGGGTTTCACAAAGAGGGAAGTGGTGAGTGAAATAAAATGATCCAGAAAACCAGTTAGGCGCTGATAAATGTTGATGGCAACATGGAGGTACTGGGGACAATTCTGAGGGAGGAGGGAGAAGGGAGAAGGAAGTGAGATGGAGAGGTAAGTACCCTTGCAGGCAGAGCCCCCTTCCCGAAGAGAGGATCCCTGAGGAAGCCATTCCCTCTGGCTCCGTTTACCGAAACAGACCTCCTAGAGCCTCTCCACTGGGATCAGGGATGCAGGCTGGCTTTGTTCTGGTCCGCTGGGCCCTGCCTTTGCCTGAGGGAATACAGTGTGGAGCCTTCCTGGAGTCACTCGGTGGCCCTCAGAGGTGGAGGCCTGTGAGGGAGGGGCTTCTACCTCAGTCCTTGGGACCCTAGTGGGTTCACAGGTTCTGCTGTTTCCTCCGGGGGGCTCACGGCTCCTTGGGTGAAGGTAGGGGGCCTTGAGGAAGGTGGCAGCGCCTGAGAGATGGTTCTGTGTGTGTGGGCGGGGGTCTCTCTCCTGGTGGATGACCTTTCCCCCGCCTCCCTCATCCGTGAGGCTCGCTCCTTCTCTGGGAGGAGAGATCTGAGTCCCTCCCCCTCCCCTGGAGCCTCCTTTGTGAGAGAGGCAGGCAGGGCACACCTGTTCACAGTGAGCATGAGATACTCAGGTGGAGGGAGGACAGGTGGCCCAGCTGGGTTCACACTGCCAGCCAGTGCAGGGCTGAGACCAGGGCTACTTGGAGAGGACAGATGGTCTTCCCCAGCTAGGCTGGAAGCGGTAGGCTGCTTGACATCCATCTCCCTCCCTTCAGCAGGGGACTGCTCCCCATGCCATTTTGGGGAAAGCGTGGACCTACATTCGCTAGAAAAGTCAGCCAAGGAGGATGGGTGATATGTCAGGGCCTTGCTTCTGCTGGAAACGTGACATGTAAACACGCACACGTGGCCACACCGATGGGACTCAGATTCTTTCGTCCACTTTCCCCTTTTTGGCTTTCTAGGGCTGAGATGATGTCTCCCCTTTCGGACTCAAATAACCAAACCCACTCTATCTGGCTTAAGCTCAAAGGGGATTTATTTTCAAGGACAGGAAACACTTCCTAGGGACAGAATCAGAGAAGCCTGGGGGTCTCAGGCAGCCTCGCCCTCCATCTCGCTCTGTGTCTGGAGCCAAGTGGCCTCTTGGTCGAGCATCTCTGTGCGCATCTGTCTCATTCTCCTGTTTGTACTTGGCTCTCCCTGCTTCTCCAGGCCTGTGGACAAGTGGGGCTGTGTCCTGAACTCTGTGCTTTCACATCACCTGGCTGAGCCTTGTGTCCTGAGCACACATCCCACATTCCTGAGACTGGGAACCTGACTGGCCCAGGCTGGATCAGGTGTACATCTCTGGTCCAATCAGCTATGGCAGGAGTAACATGTTAATAGTAATACTAATGACAAGGAGGATAATGCTAATGATGATGAGGTAAGCACTATAATTATCAGCCTCGCTTACAGGTGAGACACAGAGAGCTGAAGAGGCACACTCGAGGTCACATATCTAGTGTGTGGCTGAGTTGGACTTGGAACCCACGAGTCTGATCCTAACATCTGTGAGCCTGGTTGCTGTTCTATACTGCCTCTTGAACATGGCGGCCAGGCCCATCCCTGGAAGGGCAACTTTTATTTTTCTTTCTTTACATATTTACTTATTTGGCCGAGCCTGGTCTTAGTTGTGGCACGTGGGATCTTTAGTTGCAGCATGTGAGATCTAGTTCCCTGACCAGAGATTGGATGCCCTGCTTTGGGAGTGCGGAATCTTAGCCGCTGGGCCACCGGGAAATTCCCTTGAAAGGACAAGTTTTAGAATAAGAGGAATTGGGACAGATAAGTCTAGAGTTGTCTGCTACACTCAAGTTCAGAGACAGCAAAGATCAAAGAGACATGGGAGGGTGTCCGAAGCAAGATGTCCCCTGGTATTGACTGGCATTACAGAAAACTGGGCAGGCTCCAGCCTGAGACTCCGAAAAGAGACAAGCCTGGCAAATGGGGGGTGTCAGGCTTGGACCTAGAGGCTACAGGCAGAAACTCACAGGTACACCCTGGAGTGGAGTAGGGTGTGAGATTCATGGAGCTTCCTTGAACTCCCAGCAGCAATCCAGGCTTGGGAGGCCCTGGGTCTGCCTCTCGGTCAGGCACTCACTGGCTTAGGCCTGTGTGGTGTGGGGCCCCCAGGGCAGCTGATACCACAGGCAGCTCTACCCCCAGTCCACCCTATGGTTTCCTGAGCACAGCCCCAAGGTTGACCCCTTGTTCCAATTTACTGAGCTATCTCCATCCGTGCATGTGGATGCATGTCTTCTTTGGGTGTCCTTGGGGTGCCCTTCTCAACCCTGAGGAGTCAGGACAACATGATGGGCTTGGAGTCAAAAAGACCTAGACTTGAATTCTGGTTCTATCATCACTAGCCAGAGGAACGAACTTAAATCAATTTCTTCTGGGCCCTGTTTGCTCAGGTATGAAGTGGGGAGGGTGAGACATATCCATGGGAGAAGGGACTCAAATAATGTATGTCAAGTACCTCCCATAGAGTAAATGCTCAATATATGTGTAGAGGAAATCAACCCTGAATATTCATTGGAAGGACTGATGCTGAAACTCCAATACTTTGGCCACCGGATGCAAAGAGCCAACTCATTGGAAAAGATCCTGATGCTGGGAAAGACTGAGGGCAGGAGGACAAGGGGACGACAGAGGATGAGATGGTTGAATGGCATCATCGATGCAATGGACATTGCCAGTGAGTTTGAGCAAACACTGGGAGATACTGAAGGACAGGGAAGCCTGGCATGCTCCAGTTCATGGAGTTGCAAAGAATTGGACATGACTTAGCCACTAAGCAACAACAACGTTATTGGAATCAATCCTTTTGTCCAAAGCTTAAGTTGTGCCCCTTTCATTCCCAGTAACATGCCTCTTGTTGACTTCTCTGCTCTATGTGGCTGGCATTGGCTCAAGTCTTTCCTGAGACACTGAGCAAAGAGGCTTTGTGGCAAAGAAGCTGGTGTCCCTTCTAGATGCTGTGATCTCTGGAGAGACAGGCTCACAGCACATTCTCCAGAGGCTGTCACGGTCCTCAGACAAGCTGGCCCCAGCGCATTCCCAGTGCACACTGAGGATGTGTCCTGAGCAGCCCTGCTCCCGGACAGCCTCCAGACAGCTGCATTATCCTCCCATTTCAGACCCAGCAGCACCCCACCATCCTCTGATGAGAGGGGCTCGCACACCTGGCTCCAGGCGAAGCACAGGGCCTTTCTCCACATCGGCTTCTGGCCCCTGAGCCCACAGTTGCCTGTTATAGTTTTCTGGAGCTGCTGTATCGAGTACCACAAAGTTGGTGGCTTAAAATGACAGAGTTTATTCTCTCGATTCTGGAGGCTGGAAGTCTGAAATCAAGGGTTTCAGGAGGGCCAGGCTCCCCCAAAGTCTCTCGAGAAGAATCCTTCCTGGCCTCTCTTGCTCCTGGAGGTTGTTGGCAATCCTCGACACCCTCTAACTCACAGCGGCATCACTCGTCTCCGCCTCTGTCATCATGTGGCATCTGTCTCTCCTCTTTTTATAAAGATGCGAGTGAAATTGGGTTAAGGGTCCTCCCTAATCCAGTATGGTCCCATCTTAACTTGATTATATCCACAAAGGCTCTAGTTTCGTATAAGGTCAGGTTCACAAGTACCACTGGTGTTAAGTGGTATTAACACTTCATCATATCATTTTGAGGGACATGATTTGACCCATAGCACCTTCTAAGAGGGTCCCTGAGACCCTTACAGTGTCATACTGAGGACAGGGGCTCTGGTCAGAGGGAGACAAGGACAAAGAGGTAGTTTTGCACCTTGGGAAGCAGGAGTTGGGTGAGGAAGGCGAGGGAGTGACAATTACCCCCAAAACCATTTCAGCTCTCGGGTCTGGTCCCATTGCAGGAGGGATGATTAGAACTGTCAGCCCCAAAGCTAGAATAAAGCTGCCCCTTCTGTCTTAGAAAAGTCATTATACAGAGGTGGTGACCTCACCTACCGCCTTGGCCTGAGTATTCCTGGTGGGGTTTCTTGGGATGACTTTAGGGTACAATAATGCGACTACTCCTGGGACTGAGGTCCCCTGGCAGCTCCCGACTCATTCATTCATCAAACATTCCAATACCAGGAGCTGCCGCTAGCACAGGAGATAGCTTCATGGAGTGAGACTCAACCGCTCCAGTGACTACTGTTAACTAGTGATAACCCAAGTGTGTGTATGCGTGGGGTGTGTGTGTGTGTGTGTGTGGTGTGTATGTATGTGTGTGTCTAACAGAATACCTAATAGGGAGGCCTGATTTTGATTATGGGTTCAAGGAACTTAAGCAGAGACCTAAGGGATTAAGAAAGAAGCAGGCAGCTAGGGAAGGCAAGGTTGGACAAAGTGCTCTAGGGTGTGTGTGCTTAAGTCATGTCCAACTCTTTGTGACCCCATGGACTGTAGCCCACCAGGCTCCTCTGTCCATGGGATTCATCAGGCAAGAATACTGGAGTGGGATGCCATGCCTTCCTCCAGGGTATCTTCCCAACCCAGGGATGGAACCCAAATCTCCCAAATTGCAGGTGGATTCTTTACCATCTTAGATACCAGGGTGAGGTGAGGAAAGGTCATTTGAGATGGGGCTGCATCCATTATGGGATCTCTAGGCAGGTGACAAGGTCTGAAGAAATTGTCACATGATAGGTAAGCCTGAGAGTGTGAGCAGGGACCCAGCAACAGAGTTACTCCAGAGGTAGGGACTCTGTCCTGCTTAGAGCCAGGTCACTGTCCAAGGAGGGAGGAAACCCTGAGTGGGGACTGGTGCTTAGTCCCTCAAGCCTGTTCCCTTCCTTTCACGTTGACAAGTCTGGAGATCTGTCTACTCAGGACCTGTCTACGCAGCTCCTGGCTGCCCTGAAATCAGAGAGGCTGCTGTGGCTGGCAGAAAGCTGGAGGGCTGGGTGGGCTGAGGCAGAAGGGGACCTGGGATAACCAGGAGGCTGATTCACTGGGGAAGGGAGGGCTTCGAGACGCCTCTCCCACCAAGACCTCCTGGGAAAAGTAGCTTGGATCCCTTGAGCCCACAGATCTACTGCCCTGACCAGGGTCTGCACAGAGTCTGCATGGGGCTGAATCTGTAAAATCCCTGAAGTTGAAAGGGACAGCAAGAGCAGGGGTTGCACAGTGGGCTTGAGAGGTGGGACTGTGACCCTCCCTGGGGGGCTGTGTGATCACTGAGTTCCACGTGACCTGGTTATCCCAACTCCATGAAGGGGCTGAGGACTTGGGCCAGAGACTAGAATTGAGCTGGTGGTAAATCACAGAGCCCCCTGGGAGGGGAAGGGGAGTTGGAGGGGTGTGTGTGAGGGGCAAGAAGATTCAGTGGGGGCTGAACCATCACACAGGGCTGTGGGAGGCCCTGGATTCTGCTGGCTCAGAGGGCTTGGGGATGCCCAAATACCAAGAGAGGGGCATGGCTCTGCACCACTCACCCTGGAACCTGGGGGTCAAGAAGGTTTCCATTCTCCTTGACCATAAGCAGTACAATGGAGTCAGGTTTGGATTGCGCCTGGGCTTTGATGCTTAGTGACCTGGGGCACAGGCTTATTTAACTTATATGCGGAGTACATCGTGACAAACGCTGGGCTGGATGAAGCACAAACTGGAATCAAGATTGCTGGGAGAAATATCAATCACCTCAGATATGCAGATGACACCACCCTATGGCAGAAAGCAAAGAACTAAAGAGCCTCCTGATGAAATTGAAAGAGGAGAGTGAAAAAGTTGGCTTAAGACTCAACATTCAGAAAACTAAGATCATGGCATCTGGTCCCATCACTTCATGGCAAATAGAAGGGGAAACAGTGGAAACAGTGACAGATTTTACTTTGGGGGGGCTCCAAAATCACTGCAGATGGTGACTTCATAGCCATGAAATTAAAAGATGCTTGCTCCTTGGAAGAAAAGTTATGGCCAACCTAGACAGCATATTAAAAAGCAGAGACATTACTTTGCCAACAAAGTTCTGTCTAGTTAAAGCTATGGTTTTTCCAGGAGTCATGTATGGATGTGAGAGTTGGACTATAAAGAAAGCTGAGGGCCAAAGAATTGATGCTTTTGAACTGTGGCAATGGAGAAGACTCTTGAGAGTCCCTTGGAATGCAAGGCGATCCAACCAGCCCATCCTAAAGGAAATCAGTCCTGACTATTTATTGGAAGGACTGATGCCAAAGCTGAAGTTCCAATACGTTGGCCACCTGATGCGAAGAACTGACTCATTTGAAAAGACCCTGATGCCAGGGAAGACTGAAGGCGGGAGGAGAAGGGGACAATAGAGGGTGAGATGGTTGGATGGCATTACTGACTCAATGGGCGTGAGACTGAGTAAACTCCGGGAGTTGGTGATGGACCGGGAGGCCTGGTGTGCTGCATTCCATGGGGTTTCAAAGAGTTGGACAGGACTGAGTGACTGAAATGGACTGAAATGGACTGAACTAGTATGTCAAGGGTTGTATCTGAAGCCCTAGAGCCTGGATCAGTGGCCTTGAGGGAAAGGAGGAGGTTGGTGTGAAGAGGTTGAGGGTGAGAGGCAAAAATCTTAACTGTCACCTCCCGATCCCAGGGACTCACATCTGAGCCACGGAGGGACAGTGTCCAGGCAGGAGCTGAAGGAACATTTTCACTGGGGACGCTGGTGACTCAAGACATTGTCTGAGCTTCTGTGAGCTCGGAGAGGCACTTCTTCCCCAAGTCTGCATGAACCCTGCATGGCATTTGCTCATTAAGGCCTCTGGGGAAACAGTCTTGTTGACATCAGGGCAGCCCCTTGGTAGAGACACAAATTGGATTAGGGTAGCGCAGGAGAGGGCTGTGGGTGACCTCACACATAAAGCCCCCACTCTGAGGGACCCCAGAGCTGCCAGTGTGCTTGTGCAGGGGTGGGAGGCGGTGTGCAGGGAAATGCAGGCAGATCTAAGGAGTCCCTGAGATGGTGCCCCCCTTGGCCTCTTCGGATTGAACTCAGGATAGCTGGCCACTCCAGGGTCCCACAGAGTCAGTCCCAAGCCAGGCCTTGTTCTCATTGGCTCCAAGCTCAGGGGGTGGAACTTGGGGTGGAGGTGACATCCTGTGGACGCCCAGGCCATGCTGAGTTCATAGATAACTTCAGGACTTCTGGCATATCCAGGTAGGTCCTCCCTATAGGATTATTTTCTTAGTAAATATTACAAGTTGACCTTTTTGCTTTACTCTTTTTTCTCTACCTTTTTTCTTTCTTCTCTTAAATTATTTGAAGAGAAAAATTCACCTCTCTATGGGAGACACTTTGATCATAAAGGATATCACACCTGGCCCTGGACACACGACAAGCTGTGTGACGGGGAGCCAGTCCTAACCACTCTATGCCTCAGCCTCCTTGTCTCTTCATTAGGGCTGATAACCTTGGTGCCCCATAGGGTTTTCTGAGGTTCAGTGAGTTAAGATATGCAAAGCTCAGAACAATACCAAACCCACTGTAAGTGCTGTCTATATCTAAGCTACATTATTATCATTGCTGTTAAGTGGAAAGCCAGCATTCCTTGCTATGAATGGAGGCAGCTGTAAAAATAAATATAATGAAAATGCAACAGAATTATTAAATTCCAGCCAGTTCCTGCAACCTGCAGAGGGCTCGTAGCCTGGACCCTGCAGTCTCTGTTCATAAAATGGTGATTTGTGGTGCTGGAGAGGCAGTCCACAAGCCAAGACCAGACTGACTGACTTCTGGACAGTTAAAAGGGAAACCACTTCCCTGCCAAAAATGCAGGGAGTCTTACTGCCTACCAGTGGCCCAGGTGCTGCCCTGGGAGGCATCATGGTGGTGGTCAGGGCTGGGCAAGCAGGACAGACACTTCAAACTGGGCTCAGTTCCAGGGTTTAGCTGTTTGCCAGCCGTGTGGCCTGGGCAGGTTTCTCCACCTCCCTGAGCCTTAAGCAGCTTGCCTGAAATGAAGGCAAACCAAGCGCCCATCCTAGGGATGCTGGAGCAGCCATGAGATGAAGAGCTGCAGGGCTTCCCATTCAGTTCAGTTCAGTTCAGTCGCTCAGTCGTGTCCGACTCTTTGCGACCCCATGCATCGCAGCACGCCAGGCCTCCCTGTCCATCACCATCTCCCGGAGTTCCCATGGTCCTGGCCAAACTCCCAGGCTCTGGGTCACCTTCAGTGGGTCAGAGAGGACTCAGGACCACTTCCAGGTGGGAGACAAGCTGGGAGGGCAGCATTGGAGGGTGTCATTTGCAGATACCTGTGGGTCAGGTTCCATCTCCACAGACAGCTCTGGGTTCACCTACGATTCTGCTGTTTTCAAAGCCTGAGAAAGCCCGTGGAGGGAGTCAGGACACCTTGGTGGCCTCTGTTCTCCGCCGTCACCGAGGGGCCGTGTGGGCACCCATGGCAGCTGCCTAACGAGCGGCTGAGGTGGCAGACATGGCCTGGGTACTGCTACGCTCACTGAGCAGAGCAGTGAGACGTGACCAGGAGGATTGCGGTGCCTGCCCAGGCTGCCCAGCGCGCTCTCCTTGCCAATTTGCTGGCAACCCTGCACCCGGCTCTTAACCCCAATGCCTCAAACTCTCCATCACTAAAGTGAGGGGAGGCCCTGTCACCTTCAGACCTCAGGAGGCAGCTCAGGGTGCAAGGAGAGAACCTGGGTTCACGGGCTGGCTCTCCTGGGGTTTGCCTTGTGACCTTGGGCGAGTCCTGTGTCACTCTGGGTCCCAGTTTACACATTGGTTCCCAGGGGTCGGTCTGGTTGATCCCCATAACCTCAGCCTTTGGGGGCCTGGGATTCTGTGGACTGCAGACAGAGAGCAGTGAGGCCAAAGCTGAGCAGAGGGGAATTCCTGCTTGGAAGGTGCCTTTACGCTGCCATCCTGCATGGTCTAGGGGGTCCTGGGCTGGGCAGAGAAGAGGAGACAAGTGTCCAGACGGCTGGATTTTGGTGTCGATCACGCCTAGTATGAATCCTGGCACCACATTAAGCCTTGCGTGGCCCTGGGCACGTGTCTCCCCCATCCTGAGCTTCAGTCTTCTCATCGGTAGCACGGGGGAGATGGCGGTGTGTGTGGCCATGTCATCACAGTGGGCAGAGGGGAAGAAAAGAACTGGGCACAGAGTCTGGCTCCCAGAGGCTGAGGAAGTGATGGATGATAATAATAGTAGTATTGATTATGGTTGTGCTTTGTTGGTGGTCTTGTTGGTGTTGTGCAGATTCAGAACCAGGAGGGTGGCCGGATAACACAAAGGTGGGGAGGCGGGGGCAGGCCTGGGCTCTGGGAGCTGAAGGGTTAAATCTCCATGGAAACAGGCATGCATTATTTACGTGGCCTAATGAATAAAACATTTATGTGGTAGGCTAATAAATTCCCTCACACAAAGCAAAGTAAGCTATGATTTAAATATCGGCCTCTGCTGGCTGGCTGAGTTATGGAGCCTGCTCAGGGGGACCCTCTTGGTTTTACAGCACCATCCACTGCAGGGAGGGGAGCGGGGGAGGAGGGCAGAGGGGGAGACCCTCCCTAGGAATTGGCTTTCTGGGCCCTCTGGACCTCTGGCCTGAACCTGCTGCTGTCCCTTACTATGGTGCCCCAGGAAACTTTCCCCAGGGCCACGGAGCGGGGATTGGGTGACAGGTGGGGTTGATCCCTGCCCTGGGACTCGATCTTGTGGAGAGAGGTGACCAGGGGTGCAGACAGCTTGCTAGGGCATCCTGGAGGTGGTGGCTTTTCTGGGGTTTGAAGAGCTTGGAGATGTGGGTTGGGTGACAAGAGGGCACACAGGGAGGCTTGGGGTCCTGCCTGGTCCTCCTGGGAATGGGGCCCATCTGCCCAGCATGGGGGAGCTGGCACAGGTAGGGGGCTGAGGTGCCAGGAGGCTGGGGGAACGTGGACAACACAGAGTGGGGCGGGGGGAGTCAGTGGTAAAGCCCAAGTCTGGGGAGCTGGACCACCAGCCTGCCCCCACCCCCCGCCTCCCACCCCTGGCCTCGGCCTCTGCTGATGTTTCACCTCTCTGGGGTTTTATCTCACTGTGCATCTCCTCCTCCATTCGCTGGCTGTTTCTGCCCATCTGTCTGTCTCTCTCACCACCTCTCTTTCCCTTTTCCTTCCTCTGCATTTCTCTCTCTCTCTGACTCTCTCTGTTTTTTCTTCTATTTCTGTCTCTCTATGTCTCTTTTCTCTGTCTCTCTCTCTGTGTCTCTGTCTCTGCCTCTGTGTTCTGTCTTGCTCAGGTTCTCTCTCCATCTCTGGCTCTTTACATCTCTGTCTCTTTCTGGGGAAATCTCACATGGCGGTGAGAGGGTCCTGTGTGCTTGGATCAGGACGTGTGAGGCCCCCATGTGGTTGTGAAGGAGGGGCCTCCCGGGCTCTGAGCATTTGCCTAAGGAACCCTGGGGAAGCGGGCTTGGGGTCCACACCCACACCAACACACTGGAGATTCCACTGGGCCCCCCTTAGCCGGGAGGCCCTCTCACTTTTGTCTTCAGGCTAGTAGAAGCCACCAAGTGGAGACCTTCGCTGGGGAGCCTGAGAAAGGGGTGCTGACACTTTGAGCAAGCTCGTTGCATTGGATTAGGGCCTCCTGGCCGCTCCCTGGGAAACGGCCCTTGGCAGTGGCGCTGATAGAACCACACTCTTGGGGCGGCCCTCTCTTCTCCAATCACTTCAATGTCCACCCCCGGGGCAGGTCTCCAACCACTTGGGGCTGCTTCCTAGGGCTCCCGTCACCCCAGCTGCATGGCTGCTCAGGCCTCTTTCCCCCTGCTCTGGTCACCCTGCCACATAACCAATGACCTCAAAACAGAGGGGTGTAAAATAACCGTTTAACAATGTTCATGGTTCTGCAGATCAGGAGCTCAGGCAGACACCCATGGGTCAGGCAGGGCACGGAGGAAGTGACCCTCCTCTGGCCCCTGTGTCTGGGGCTGGAGATGCTGGAATGGTTCAGCTGGGACCGCACATTGGAGGCCTCACATCATCTCTGCATGGCATCTATGGGGGCTGGAGGCCCAGGTGGTTGCCTTACTCACATGGTGGGCACCTGAGCTGGGATGGCCGGACAGGGAGCTGGGCAGTGTGGCTGTCTGTTGCTTTTTGGTCTTTCTTGGAAGATGGTCAGCTCGGGGTACATAGTGCACCTTCCCGCATGGTGCTAGCTTCCCAGAGTGAACATTTCGTTGGAACCTGCCTGTCCTCTGCAGTCTAGGCCTGGATCTGGCTGAACATCACCTCTGCCAGTTTCTGCTGGTCGCAGCTGTCACAGATCAACCCAGGTTCAAGATGGGGGTGGGGGTGTTGGGTGCTGGCTCTGGCTGGGAGATTGGCGTGCAGGTCTAGCCAGGGAAGGACTTGGTGACAGCATCTCGGAGAAAAGGGACCACACCCTCCTCAGTGTTGTGGTAGAAGGGAAAGCCTACTATCTTCACCCCAGGCTAGGTCAGAGCATGAGCTTCCAGGCCACAGGCTTTAGGGTTCAAATCCAAGTCCTGACCCTCACTAGCCTTTTTGGGGGATTGCAAAGCAATAAGGATGTGGCTTCCACTGATGGAGCACCCACCACATAGGAGGTGGCGTTCCATGCTCCCTGTCCCCACCAGAGACCCCGGGGCAGTGCCTACCCCCTGAGGGCTCTGGCAGCTGCCACCTCGGAGGATGCCATGTGCCTGAGTGGGGACCTCACGCCAGAGGTCGTGGGCAGAGGGGCAGCAGAGGAGACCTATGGGGATACCTCCCTTGTTTAGAGGGAGCAAGAAGGTGGAAGCCTCGAGAGAACTGGCTCTCACACTTGTGGGACAGCTCAGGGGTTTAGGGGCTCACTATTGAGACAGGTAAGCCAAGAGGTCAGGACCACGGATGTTGGAACTAGGGTGCCCAGTTCTGGCGCCACCATTTCTTAGCTGTGTGGTCTTAGACAAATTATTTCTCAATTCTGCCCCTCGTTTCCTCTTCTGCAAAGTGGGGGTATTAAGAATACCTGCCTTGTGGGGCTGCTGTGGGAATGAAATTAGTTGATACCTATAAAGTGCCCCTTGAGTGGCTGCAGCAAGCAACGCACGTGCGGTCTATTACTCTGGCGAGTGCTTGTGCTTGCGTGCTGGGTGGGGGGCACCCTGCAATGGCAGGTGAGTGCTTAGCGTCAGTCTAACATTTGTGTTGGCCTGGCCACATTTGCCATCATACTGGTGGCACCTGGGCTGTTCGGGACATCTCTTAACTCACCAGTTCTGCCAGGGAGTTTCTTTTATCCCCATTTTTGGTTGTTGTTTAGTCGCTAAGTTGTGTCTGACTCTTTGAGACCCCATAGACTGTAGCCTGCTAGGCTCCTCTGTCCATGGGATTTCCCAGGCAAGAATACTGGAGAAGGTTATCATTTCCTCCTCCAGGGGATCTTCCTGACCCAGGGATAGAACCCACATCTCCTGCATTGGCAGGTGGATTCTTTACCATTGAGCCACCTGGGAAGCCCTATCCCCATCTTATAGATGAGGAAAGTGAGACTCTGGGAGCTGAAATGACTTGCTGAAGAGAACCTACATATGTATCCAGTCGGTAGCATGATCACAGAAAGAGGAGCAATCTCAAGTGACTTTAAATTACGGGATTTTGGCTGTATATTTTTTGTATTAAAATTGATTTCAGTAATCACATTGTTGGTAAAGTGTTAGTCCTGTCATTCTGAGGCCATTGTGTGCATATAGTAAGATAAAGCAAGTGAAGAATTATGTCAGTGTCTGAGGAGTAGAAATTTTTGCATGGGAGAAAGGAAAGCAGATGTAAGATATATGAAGTTAAAGACCTCGCAGTCCTGAATTTGAATTGGAAGTGATAAAAAAATTCAGGGTGCATTTTATCTAGAAATTAAAAACAAAAAACCATGTTTCCTTGCTTCCCTGGTGGCTCAGTGGTCAAGAATCCACCTGCCAATGCAGGAGACACTGTTCGATCCCTGATCTGGGAAGATTCCACACGCAGCGGAACAACCAAGCCCGTGTACCACGACTATTGAACCTGCGCTCGGAGCCCAGGAGCCTCAGCTACTGAACCTGTGTGCCCTGAGCCTGTGCTCTGCAACGAGAGAAGCCGCTGCAATGAGAAGCCTGTGCATTACGATGGGAAAGCAGCCCCGCTCACCGCAACTAGCGAAGAGCCAGCAAGGTGATGAAGACCCAGCACAGCCGAAAATAAATAGATAAATAAAATTGGTTAAAAAATTCTCTTAAAAAAAACTCCACATTGTCGATCTCCGCCCCCTGAAAAGCATTGAAAATGGTGAACAACTGAGTAGCTATGAATGTTCCTAGTACTCAGAGTATGGTCTCTAAATGCCAGTTTCCCCTAAAAGAAAGCAGGGCTTATTGGATAAAAGATTGATCCCAGGACTAGGGTAAGAAGTGTACAAGATGAGACTGGACTAGTTTGTCTTTCCAGAAAGTAAAGGCATATCAAATGCTCCTAAGATTATTCAAAAGGACTTCGAAGCAAACCTGGAAAAGGCGCCCATGGCTATTAATCGGTCAGTTTGAACACAACAAGGATAATAGCTGCAAGGGGCTGAAACACAAACAAATGTGTTTAAGTCCATCAGTTCATCATGACTTTTAAAAAACCAACTCATATTAATAGGTCACTTTTGGAAGAAGTTAGCATTATTTTGAAAAGTGGTAAATAAAGGACAGAATCAAGTATTCATCTTGCCATTAATATAGTCCTTCCTCAGGTAACCAGTTAATTGATGAAAGGAAATTCCTCTTTAAAGAAGCTGCCCAGATAATAAGTGAAGAAGGAGTAATAAACTAGAATGTCATTATTTTGTAACCTCTAAGAAAATGATGGATCTAGGCAACGAGTTTCAATAGCTGCAAACACTTCCAAAAGGAAAGAAAAGATAATCAGGTGTGTGTGTGTGTGTATATATATATATCTTGATGGGAGTAGCAACACCACTTGTAAAGTAGTGCTGCCAAAAAATAAAATCTAATCAAGCCTCCAGAGCAACTACCAACTGATAGGAAATGTAGGGAATGTGGAACAAGCTGCGTGGGACTATGGGGATGTAATCAGCAAAATCCAGACTAGTGGGGTATTCTATAGGACAAATGGTCTGGTTTCTTCAATGAAGCATTAGAAACAAGTGAAAGAATAGAGCAGAAGCTACAAACTGAAAGCAACCAAAGAGATGTGTCCATCAGTTCCAATACACAGTCTTTGTGTGCATGCTCAGTTGCTAAGTCATGTCCAACTCTTTGTGGCCCCATGGACTGTAGCCTGCCAGGCTCCTCTGTCCATGGAATTTCCCAGGCAAGAATACTGGAGTGTGCCGGGGGCCAGCGTGAGGAACTCCGCCCATGGCAAAGGTCATGAGGAAGGAGGCTTGGCATACGCAAAGGCGTGATCAAGCCTCAGGAGACCCCCTGTTCCCGAGCATCTACCCCAAAACCAGAGTCTGTTTTATGCTGTCACCTACACCTCTGACTTTACGGGGGGCTCTCCCCCATAACCGTTTCTCTCGGAGAAGGAGTTAACTTGCAGCTCCAAGGCAATAAAAATTCCTGGGCGTGACAAGAGTGTTTCAGCTTACGGACTCCTCTGAAGGTTATCTAGCCTGCCTGTATAGGTTCATCCGGCCACATGGGATTGTTTACAGCCTCCCAACCTGAGAGGCACGAGATGTTTTAGACTTACTAAACGCAAATTCTTTTGGGGAGTTAGAAATTATTAGCATAGTGGGTTGGTTAGGAATTACATTGCTGAAGGGTTTTTCATTTGTTGTGCCAATAATTGCTGCTAATTCCCTGCCCTGGGTGTGACAAGGGTGTCTTAGGTCAAACCTCTCTGCTGACAGACTAGCCTGTGTGACAGGATTATCCATACTCCTGCCACTATGCACATGATAAAAAGATGTCCTTTTCATTATAGGGGACTGGAATGCAAAAGTAGGAAGTCAAGAAACACCCGGAGTAACAGGCAAATTTGGCCTTGGAATGCGGAATGAAGCAGGGCAAAGACTAATAGAGTTTTGCCAAGAAAACGCACTGGTCATAGCAAACACCCTCTTCCAACAACACAAGAGAAGACTCCACACATGGACATCATCAGATGGTCAACACCAAAATCAGATTGATTATATTCTCTGCAGCCAAAGATGGAGAAGCTCTATACAGTCAACAAAAACAAGACCAGGAGCTGACTGTGGCTCAGATCATGAACTCCTTATTGCCAAATTCAGACTCAAATTGAAGAAAGTAGGGAAAACCACTAGACCATTCAGGTATGACCTAAATCAAATCCCTTATGATTATACAGTGGAAGTGAGAAATAGATTTAAGGGCCTAGATCTGATAGAGAGAGTGCCTGATGAACTATGGAAAGAGGTTCATGACATTGTACAGGAGACAGGGATCAAGACCATCCCCATGGAAAAGAAATGCAAAAAAGTAAAATGGCTGTCTGGGGAGGCCTTACAAATAGCTGTGAAAAGGAGAGAGGCAAAAAGCAAAGGAGAAAAGGAAAGATATAAGTGTCTGAACGCAGAGTTCCAAAGAATAGCAAGAAGAGATAAGAAAGCCTTCTTCAGTGATCAATGCAAAGAAATCGAGGAAAACAAGAGAATGGGAAAGACTAGAGATCTCTTCAAGAAAATTAGAGATACCAAGGGAATATTTCATGCAAAGATGGTTTCAATAAAGGACAGAAATGGTCTGGACCTAACAGAAGCAGAAGATATTAAGAAGAGGTGGCAAGTATACACGGAAGAACTGTACAAAAAAGATCTTCACGACCCAGATAATCATGATGATGTGATCACTCATCTAGAGCCAGACATCCTGGAATGTGAAGTCAAGTGGGCCTTAGAAAGCATCACTATGAACAAAGCTAGTGGAGGTGATGGAATTCCAGTGGAGCTATTTCAAATCTTGAAAGATGATGCTGTGAAAGTGCTGCACTCAATATGCCAACAAATTTGGAAAACTCAGTGGTGGCCACAGGACTGGAAAAGATCAGTTTTCATTCCAGTCCCAAAGAAAGGCAACACCAAAGAATGCTCAAACTACCACACAATTGCACTCATCTCACATGCTAGTAAAGTAATGCTCAAAATTCTCCAAGCCAGGCTTCAGCAATACGTGAACCATGAACTCCCTGATGTTCAAGCTGGTTTTAGAAAAGACAGAGGAACCAGAGATCAAATTGCCAACATCCGCTGAATCATCAAAAAAGCAAGAGAGTTCCAGAAAAACATCTATTTCTGCTTTCTTGACTATGCCAAAGCCTTTGACTGTGTGGATCACAATCAACTGTGGAAAATTCTGAGAGAGATGGGAATACCAGACCACCTAACCTGCCTCTTGAGAAATCTGTATGCAGGTCAGGAAGCAACAGTTAGAACTGGACATGAAACAACAGACTGGTTCCAAATAGGAAAAGAAGTACATCAAGGCTGTATATTGTCACCCTGCTTATTTAACTTCTATGCAGAGTATATCATGAGAAACGCTGGACTGGAAGAAGCACAAGCTGGAATCAAGATTGCCGGGAGAAATATCAATCACCTCAGATATGCAGATGACACCACCCTTATGGCAGAAAGTGAAGAGGAGCTAAAAAGCCTCTTGATGAAAGTGAAAGAGGAGAGCGAAAAAGTTGGCTTAAAGCTCAACATTCAGAAAACAAAGATCATGGCATCCTGTCCCATCACTTCATGGGAAATAGATGGGGAAACAGTAGAAACAGTGTTAGACTTTCTGTTTTGGACTCCAAAATCACTGCAGATGGTGATTGCAGCCATGAAATTAAAAGACGCTTACTCCTTGGAAGAAACGTTATGACCAACCTAGATAGCATATTCAAAAGCAAGGACATTACTTTGCTGACTAAGGTCTGTCTAGTCAAGGCTATGGTTTTTCCTGTGGTCATGTATGGATGTGAGAGTTGGACTGTGAAGAAGGCTGAGCGCTGAAGAATTGATGCTTTTGAACTGTGGTGTTGGAGAAGACTCTTGAGAGTCCCTTGGACTGCAAGGAGATCCAACCAGTCCATTCTGAAGGAGATCAACCCTGGGATCTCTTTGGAGGGAATGATGCTGAAGCTGAAACTCCAGTACTTTGGCCACCTCATGCGAAGAGTTGACTCACTGGAAAAGACTCTGATGCTGGGAGGGATTGGGGGCAGTAGGAGAAGGGGACGACCGAGGATGGGATGGCTGGATGGCATCACGAACTCGATGGACATGAGTCTGAGTGAACTCCGGGAGATGGTGGCAGACAAGGAGGCCTGGCGTGCTGTGATTCATGGGGTCGCAAAGAGTCGGACATGACTGAGCGACTGAATTGAAGTGAACCATAAACAGCACAGAGAGTTTTGGAGTATTTTGAGAGTCTTAATTA